>NW_011889303.1:3756-5647 GCF_000151845.1 Pteropus vampyrus | reverse complement strand
CTGGACTAGGCCTCAGAAATATAAATGTGAATGATAAACTTCCCCTACTGTGGGCTTCACACATATTAAAAAAATTATAATGTCTTTAATGTTTAACAGTGCCATATGCAATATGTGTACAAGGAGAGTGAACTTGGATTTACCTAGAGGAATCAGGGAGGTTAATAGAAGGAAAAGCATTAGAGCTTAATCTTAAATACTATGTAGAAGTGAACTTGGTATGGGAAGTATGGGGTGAAAGGCAAGATTTGTAGACAAAGGAAATGAGAAAAGATATAAATATTTAACAACAATGTCTACCTTTTGTTGAAGACTTATTCTGTTCCAAGTTGCTTTATTTAGAGAATAAAATAACTTTGTTAGTCTTTTCAACTATCCCGAAGAAATACTTTACCATGTATACTATAGATCCTCTATTTATTTATATTGGCCTCAAAGTCTTTTTCTTCCTGTGATCCTCTCGAAGCCTCTTGGACTTCCATGCTACATATCATTCTTTTCCTCCTAACTTCTTTACAGTTTCTGCCTTTATATTTTAGTAGAGGCATATGCTATATTGAAAAGAACATATTATGGGGTCCGATAGACCTGGATTCAAACGTAAGTTCTGATACTTATTGGTTGTTCCTTTGTCTTGTTCTATACATCTTGATAATACCTGTAATGAGTAAATGACTTAATCTACAAATAGGTACTCATACTTGATAGTAAATATATGTTAATTCTTTTTTTTTTACCTTGCTCTTTCAGAAAAGAAGGGACCTAATAATTTACCTATAAATTACCTAATAATTTACCTGTTATAATTAGTAGCAAACTAATAGAGAATTCTGCATAACTGATATATTGATTTATTTTTATGCTCTTGAAAAATTTTATTAAATTTATTAGGGTAACACTAGTTAATAAAATTATATGAGTTTTGAGTGTACAATTCAGAAATATATCATCTGTATATTGCATTGTGTGTTCACCATCCAAAGTCTAATCTCCTTCTACCACCACATAATTGACCCCATTACTACCCTTATCTACCTCCCATCCTCCACCCTTTCCCTCTCTACTATCATACTTTAAATTGGAAGGGATACTAAAAAATAGAATGAATCATAAAGTCTACAAGTGGAAGTGGTTGTCTACATGGTGACTCTGTTGCCACATAATAACTAGCTTTAACACTTTCACAGTAGGTCTCATTATTATCATTTTCATCTTTACATCAAGCCACAGGCAGACATTACCACCTCATTCACAGATGAGAAACTGAGGGGTAGAAATTTAGAGTAATTTGCATGAACTTGCATAGCTGGTAAACCACAGACAAAGGATCTGAACCCAGGTTTTTCAGACTCCAAAGTGTTGAGGGTAATAAAAAAGACTATAATTAAAGAAACTAGAAATTCATAGAGGTAAGAAAATGTACCTTATGATAAGAGTTGAATATTCATATATGGTTGAGGTATGGTAATAACTGAAATTGGAAAGGGAAGTAGAGCTTAACTATAAGGGGGTTTGTATGACATGCTAAGAACAGTTTCATTCTGAAGATGAGAGTGAATTTTAAGGTTTTTAAACATGATAATGACAGATTATCTGATACATATTTAGAAATAACTCTGGAGGCTATGGAGATTGTATTGAAAAAAGGTGCATATGAAAATCTACAGTATGAATGAAGGCCGGGAGGCTTTAGCAATAATCCTAGTGGAGTTTACGTCAACACCCAAGTTTCAACTCCACAGGGGTGATTTGTTGAAATCCTGACAATAGATGAGATCTCTAAGAGATAGTACACGAGGAAGAGAGAAGAAGAGTACCAACCACTGCCGAACTCCGACAAAATTACAGTTTTAAAGGACTTGAAAAATAATAGAAAGAATCTGCATTTGAA
>NW_011889303.1:0-1805 GCF_000151845.1 Pteropus vampyrus | reverse complement strand
TAGCTGCCATTCCTTCTTACACCTCTTGCCTTGCTACTACGTCCAACCATCATGCCTCTATCATTACATAGGGTCCTAATGTTTATGTGTCTCTCTCTCCACTGGACTGAGAGTTCTTGCACATCATGGACTGAGTTGGGTCCAGTAACTGCTCTTGTGGTTTTACTGAATCTTTTAGTAACTATCATATTAGTGTCAATATACAAAATACTGTATTCACTTTGATAAACTTCAGAGAAACTAAATTCTTGACCTCTCTCTTGCTGCCATGCCTCTACTGCGATAGATGCTCATCCTCCTTATTTTCCCATCTCAATAGAAGGAACCTCTATCAACACGACTGCTTATGTCAAAAATATGAGTGTAGTCCTTGACATCTTTCCAAAACTAAACCATTATCAGCTTTCATCTGGTCTGTGGCCATTCCTATATTAGTCTTTCTCTTTACATTCTTGCTGAGGCAGAACAGCACAGGGACACCCTTTCCCCACTCCAGGATATGGCTCCAGGAAATTTTTCCTTTCTTCAGACCTTCCCTGTTTTAGTCTTGGAAAGGGGAGATAAGCCCAAACCAGTATTTCCAGCTTAGATGCTATCTTTGGCTAAGGCACGACCTTTGGCTACTTATAATATCAGTATAATCTCATCCACATTGCAAATATTGTAGCTCCCAAGAAGCACCTGATGCCATATAAGGTCTGGAAACACCATATAAGGAAGGAAGTGGAAACTGAGCTCCCCACCTACTGGGAGGAGACAACAAGGTTATGTCAGTACCACATGACCCTCCCCCACCCCGCACTCCAAGCCTGCGCTCCCCTATTGAGTATGGACTTTTACTTTACGTGATCTACCCAATAGACCTAGTTATCTTGAAAAACAACAGCAAAAAATAACACTCTTTGTATAAAATGCTTCTCTGATTAGCTGCTGAATTTAGATGAATATCTAAAATCTTTATCATGATCAAAAAGAAGTTCTAAATGGTGTGACGTCTTCTTATCCATACAATCAATTTTTACCTGTTTTTATTCACAACATTTCAACCAAATAAATTTTGATATCAAGGTAATACTGACCTCAAAGATGAGCTATAAACTGTTCCCTCCTCCTCGATTTTTTGGATCAGTTTTTGAAAGAAAGTTTGGTAGAATTGGCCAGTGAAGCATCTAGTCTTTACAAGGAATTGGTCTGTTCAGATTTTCTATTTCTTCATGATTCAGTCTTAGACTCATGTTGATAGGAAGCCAGATACCGAGTAGCAGCTTTTAAACTATGCAAATACATCTCTTTCAGGGGAAGCCTGGGAGATGATTGTTTCTCTCTGCTCCCTCTGCATTGAGCCCTGAGGTGATAGCCAGGCAAGAACAGTTTCTTGGTTTGCTGCCATCTATTGAACCTGTGAACACAAATCCCACTGGCCACCAGAACCAGGCTATCGAGAGACGTGTCCCCTGGATGGCAGTCACGAAAGCCAGTGTACCTAACATGTACACAAGCTCCCTTCTCAGAGACATTGATGACCTGGCGTGGAGCAAAGAGGGAGAGGACTAACTGACCTCTCCATCTCTGGAAGAGACTATAAATGGCCCTTAGATTTGTGTTTAATAAAAGCCTGCCCCTCCAGCCACAGCTATAAAGCTAACTTAATAGGCCTCTTTCACAGAAAGACTGAGTGCCTTAGGCTGTTGCCTTTCTGCTGTGTCCTGGGGTGTAGGCATTAAGAAAGCTTTCTTCTTTTGTTATAGTCCTGTGGGACCCATGAGCATACGCCTCACCAGTCACCAGAGCCAGATGACCAGGGC
>NW_011889302.1:249822-250272 GCF_000151845.1 Pteropus vampyrus | reverse complement strand
GGCACACACGTTGGAGAAAAGTGACTACGGCTCCTGGGGCCGGGGAGAGATTCGTCCGGGTCTGGCTGATCCAGACCGTTCAGAATGGGGAAGAAAGAAATACAACCGTTCGTAAGAAAAGACAGAAGGAAAGGCAGAGGGACGGCGGACGGGGAGGGAGGGCGGGCAGCGCAGACGTCCCCAGAGCGTGAGCAGGTGGCCGTGGGCTCCCCAGCCCCGCTTTCCAGTTAAATTCCACGGGGCGCAGGGGGTCTGCACCTGCCGGGAACCGTGGCCGAGAACCGATCGAACCGTTCTGCTTCGTTCCCCGTGGACCACGCTTAGCTTTTCTGTTTGTTTGTCCTCGGTGACGCTCACCTGAGCCACGACAGGGACCGTGTCCGGCTACCGTTCCGTAGCTACGGAGCCACCAGGGCAGGGTTCTTGGGGAGTTGTGGGGGGTTATGATGG
>NW_011889302.1:248446-249057 GCF_000151845.1 Pteropus vampyrus | reverse complement strand
CGTAAGAAAAGACAGAAGGAAAGACAGAGGGACAGCGGACGGGGAGGGAGGGCGGGCAGCGCAGACGTCCCCAGAGCGTGAGCAGGTGGCCGTGGGCTCCCCAGCCCCCCTTTCCAGTTAAATTCCACGGGACGCAGGGGGTCTGCACCTGCCGGGAACCGTGGCTGAGAACCGATCGAACCGTTCTGCTTCGTCCCCTGTGGACCACGCTTAGCTTTTCTGTTTGTTTGTCCTCGGTGACGCTCACCTGAGCCACGACAGGGACCGTGTCCGGCTACCGTTCTGTAGCTATGGAGCCACCAGGGCAGGGTTCTTGGGGAGTTGTGGGGGGTTATGATGGGAGGTTCTGGGGGGCTGTGTGGGGGTTCTGGAGGGCTCTGGGGGGTTCTGGTGGGGGTTCTGGGGGATTCTAGCGCCATGCCCCACACGAGCCCTGCAGCCTCGCCCAGCCGCCCGTGCTGGGTCGCAGGCGACGCCGAGCGTGGACCTCTCTGCTGGGTTCTGGGAACCACGGGAAGCCGCCCCAATGCCTTGGCTGGGCGGCGGCTGCGGCCGTTCATGATGGGAAACCACGTTCTATCTTAAAACACGCGAAACGGCTCTTACGAAAT
>NW_011889302.1:245826-246697 GCF_000151845.1 Pteropus vampyrus | reverse complement strand
CTTCCGAGTTTTCCTGCCTGGGTAAGTAGGGCCAGCTCACTCCCCCAGCAGCTGGAGAAGCCCGGTGCCTCGGGAGGGGAGCTCGCAGAGGCCACTGAACACGCCGTCACTTCTGTTCAAATGACAGGCAACTCTGGGAATAGAACTCAGCCTGGGTTGTCCTCATTTTTATACCAACGCAGCCATCAAATATGATTTTTCATGTCTCTATTTAACGGCACGAGAGGCCCGTGGACAGAAAAGTGCCGAGGCCACAACCGACCCAAGCAGCGAGGTCCCCTCTCCGTCCGCAGCAGCTCTGGAGTCGGCGTTTTTCGCTGGTGGGTTTATTGATCTTCTCATAGCCACACTGACGGCTTCCGGTGACAAGACAAGCCAGGCCCCCCCACCGGTAGGTGATGGGAGGGCATGCTTCCCGCCTCTGAGAAGCCACGAAGGTGCGTAGACCTCGCTGGCCCAGTTGCGCTGGCCTGCCGTGGCCGCCTTCGCGGACAAGTGGACACGACATCGAGCTTGTCACCTGTCTAGTCCTGGCCCGAGGCCGAGCCCCAGGGGGCCTCCCAGCCCTGCTCCCAGAACGAATCCCACCTCTGTTCGCGCACGGGGGGGGGGGGGGGCCCTTCGCCCCTCACCTCTGCCCAGGGTCAAAGGTCCACCATAACAGCGCCACCAACTGGATGGCAGAAACGGCAGACCTTCGCGCCTTGCATGAGGAACTTGGGGACTGTCCTTCCAACGGGTCGGTGTGGCCGGAGCTGTGGCTCTGATTTTGGAATCGCTGGATCTTTCATCTTCGGGACGGAAGGAGAGTTTGGAAGAGGCGTTCGTGAGAAATAAGAAAAAAAAAAAAAAAGGCACTTGAAGGGACCCA
>NW_011889302.1:238625-244125 GCF_000151845.1 Pteropus vampyrus | reverse complement strand
CAGGCAATTTCGTGCCCTCTTCCTGCCGTTTCTAATTTTTAACATTTTATTTGTCACCAAGCTTTGGACGGAGTCCCCTTCTTTTAGTCACACGGGGTCCCACCCGCCTCCTCTCTCCATGGAGGGTTTGACGAGCAAACCTTGCGGTTTATTTACACGGGGATCTGCCCACAACGTCGTCAAGAAAAAACACGGTCTGTGGTTGTGTCGGACGGCCCTGACGCTGGCCGACGTGCCACCTCCTTGCTGCCACCGACCTGTCACTCTCTGTGACTCAGCAGGGCCGGAGCCTCCCAAGGGACGGAGCCCCTAAAGCGGATTCTCTTCCACGAAGTCCACTGGAGCTGGGGTGACACTTCCTGTGCATCGTCATTTATTGGCAGGCGGGTGCTGTGCTGTGTGCGGCGGTCACGCTGTGAATGGTTTGTCTCCCTCCGACGGTGGCACCTGTGCCCGAGTCCAGCCAGGGACCGGAGGCTGATTCGGGAAGCCGCGTTTCCCAGGGTTACAATCAGAAACTCAGTTTGCCTGCTAAGGATTTCCCCAGGCGGCCTCGCCCCGGGAAGCTGGCCGCGTGGCCCCTGTGACACTGGCACGAAGCCTTCACGTTTCTTTTCATTTTCGACACGGTTCCTGCTGTGTCGAGACGTTTTCCGATCATCCGCAGACCCTGCGGCAGACAGTGGCGTCTTGACGGGGTTGACAGGAATGGGCGGCGCTCATTAGAACTCACGTCATTCTGCCCACCTGACTCCGCGCCCGGGGCCTGCTCCTTCCCGGCGCGGGAACGCCGTCCGAGCTTTGCTGAGCCCGGCATGAAATCGGCAGCGCGCCCGTGTCCGATGCGGTGTGTTCGTGTCTTTTTCCTCGACCAGACGGAACGTGCGAACTGGCCCTTCCTCCCGCTTTTTCCTGTTTCCTGAGAGAAGGACTCGCTCCGGATGCTTGGGACGTCGGTGTCCGTCCCGTGCAGAGTCCGTTTGCTTTTCGTGCTTCTTGTCCAGGCCTCGCTTCACGGGGTAGGGGTGTCTGTTTTACGAGGCTTTCTCCCTTCGAAGCCGCCCCTTCTGCGGAGATGTAGCGTCTTCACACACCTGTCGACATGCAGCCGGGCCTGCGCCGTGGGGACGGGGATGTGCGGAGCCCGCGCCCCGGCCCTGTGCCGCGCGCGTCTGCTCTGCGGCCGGCGTCTGCCTCGGGCTGCGTCTCCGATCGGCTCCTTCTGCGTCCCCACTGCAGTGCCCCAAATCGCCTTTCGTTTCCTGTTTGGGGCTGTGCCATCAAGTGGGTCTTTTCTATGGTTTTTTTTTTTTTCTTTCTTTCTCTTTAATACAAGAAGCTGCGGAGCGCACAGAATCGGGACCGCGGCTCGCCGCGGTGTAAATATTTGACCTGAATCTACACGAGGTATGGGTGGTTGCAGGGGGTGGGGGTGTTTTTAATTTATTTTTACACTTAGGGAATTCGTCTTTTTTCTTGTTTGTTTTTTTTTTTAATTTCCCCCTACGGAAAACCAGGAAATCGCACGGAACGCAGGCCGAGGGCTGCCACGTCGGGTTCTTCTTCTCAGAGTCCTGTCCCCCGTGGAGTTTGGTGACGCCGCCAGGCTACGTCACGGCCATGAAAAAAATCGGCCTCAAGGAAAACTGCGCGTTCATCAGCAGCGCTGGGGCCTTTCCGACACGGCTGTGACAGCTACTGAAGGATGAAACACGCTCGCCGAGTTTCCGTCACATGCTCTGAGGCGCATGAGAGCGGGCATGGCTGGCACGGTCCCCAGCACGCGTGCTGGAAGCCCGGATGTTGGAGCCGCAGAGAGGATTCTGCTGAGCAGGACGGCGGCGGGATTGGCTGCTGCCCTGACTCTCAGGATGCCCGCCGCTCAGTCGGCACAGCCCGGGGCCATCCGCAGCCCGTGCACGCGCGGCCAGCTGTGTCTTCCTTGTGACTCACAGAACGTGGCCAAGGTGACAGGCTGTGCCCTTCACGGTCACACTGCATCAGGTCATAACTCCGTCCGAAAGCCACCGAGAAGCCACGGACGGCAGCAGCGCGTCCCGGAAAATGAGACCTTCCTACTGTCTCGCGGGGGACCCCGGCCCTGGCTGACACGTCGGGCGCCTGAGGCGGAGGCTGAGCTGAGCCTGGATTCGTGGTGTCACGGGTGTGTGTTGGTGACATCTCTAGCTTTGAGTGTCATTTGTCACACAGCCAGACGTCGCTAAACACAACAGGACAGGTGCTCGGCGTGCAGACACACGTTTTTGGAAATAATTTGCTTTCTTTTTCAATGTCTGTTAGGGAAGTAAGCAGGAGGAGGTGGGCAGGATTTGGGGTGTTTGGCACCCCAGATCACTTTGTGTGGCCGGGGGAGTTCCATGTCCTCTTTTCTGCTGCATTAAGTCTCCTGCCCCCCAAAAAAGACCCCAAAACGCTTGAGCAGGGTGGGCTGTGTGCAAGGCTGGCTGCCCTGCTGCATCCGACACTTCCCGCCAGAAGTCGGTCACCAAAGTGCCAGGCAGAGCCTTAGGCCAAGTTCCCGTTGGTCCCGTGCGGGTGTCATGTGACCGAGCCTCTCTCTGGATTTCAGGCCACAGTTCTCTAGGTCACATCCCTGGAGACGGGGGGGGGGGCCGGGGGGGCGCCGGTGGTCTGTCCCCCGCCCCCGGGCTGATGGACGGTCATGTCCCTGTCCTCGCGAGCATGCGTCGGCCCCCGTCACCCCCACGCCTGGCACGACGCAGATTTCTCTTTACAGCAGGGAAATTGAACTCGGCATGTCATTAACACTCACGGCTTGGCTTTTTCTTTTTTTTTTTTTTGGTTGTCGGTGGAAAAAAAAGGTTATGAGAAGAGGTGGTATATTTTCCAAGGGGAAAAACACTGCAGACCACACAGATGCGCACACACACACGCGCGCGCACACACACCCCCCGACGCACACACACAGACACACATGCACACACACACAGACACACATGCACACACACACAGATGCGCACACACGCAGACACACACACAGACACACACACAGATGAGCACACACACACACAGACGCACACACACGCAGACACACACACAGACGTGCACACACACACACAGACACACACAGACGCGCGCGCACACACACACAGACACACATGCACACACACACCCCGACGCACACATACACACACAGACACACACACAGATGCGCACACACACATACACAGACACACACACGCACGGACACACACACACACAGACACACACAGACACACACACAGACGTGCACACACACAGACACACACAGACGCGTGCGCATACACACAGACACACATGCACACAAACACACACACACAGACACACGCATACACGCACACACACAGACACACAGACACACGCACACACACGCACACACACACAGAGATGCACACAGACGCGCACACATATACACACACACACACAGACACACGCACACACGCACACACACACACAGAGACGCACACAGACGCACACACATATACACACACACACACACACACACACAGAGACACACACAGACGCACAGAGTTCAGAGCTGCAAGCACAGGTGTTAAGGGCTTCCTGACGGGTCAGCGCACACGGCTCCGTCCCTCCACCTGCAGAGCACCCCATGCTGCAGGTCGGGGCCTCCCAACGCCGTCCGCACATGCAGCAGCTGTGAGCTGGGAACCACGCGCCAGCCGGGCTGTCTGTGGCCCAGGCGCAAACAGCCCCAGGCGCGAGAGCCACAGGCCTCGTTCCTTGATGTGTCTGCAGTGGCCCCGTATTAGGGGCTGGAGGGGGCTCCTGGTGGCTTCCTAGACATAGGCGGTGGGGGGCATAGCTGGGGGTGGGACGGAGGGAAAGAGAGAGAGAGAGACAGATGACGGATGATGCATGGATATATGGATGGATGGATATCTAGATGACAGACAGACGATGGATAAACGTGCAGATAAGCGGTGATGGACGGGTGGACAGAGGGATGCATGCATGGATGCATGGATGAAAGCACGGATAGATAACTGGACAGATAGTTAACAGGTAGATGGAAAGATGAGAGATATGGAGGGGGGAGAGAGACGGGGGAGAGAGAGAGAGGGTCGGGGGGGTCAGGAAGGTTCAAGGACGGCTCCCAGCGGGGCGCGGTGTCCGCAGGAGTCGGAGTCAAGCTCAGCCTGGGCCAGGGCGGGCACATGGTGGGAACCGCGCCGGCCAGCTGGGCTTTGCACAGAGGTTCAGTGTCGGCCGCCGCAGGCCGGACACCACAGTGGACACTCACGGCGTCTGCTCCCGTGAGCAGGGGACGCAGGCCGGACCCCCAGCCCCCGCACCGCAGTGGCCGCAGACTTTTCCCGCCGCGGGCTCACGGAAGCCCCGACCCCTGACTGTGGCGACACCCTTCGGGGACACGGTCCAGCCAGGTTCTGTGCTGTGTCCCCCGTGTGCCTGCAGCCGACCGCAGCGTGACACGGGGGATCGGACGCTGCCCCGCTGCCTCATCCTCCCTCCCTCCCTCTCTCCCTCCCTCTCTGACTCTGTCTCTCTCTCTCTCTCTCATTCCCTCTGTCTCTAAATTAAAACCCGAAACCCACGTTGAACTGACGTTGAGACACAGGCTTCCAGACACAGGTGGAGAAAGACTCATCGGCTGGGATGTTCTGACCACTCAGAAAATGCTGCCGCCGCCGGCCCCTTCTTCCCAGCCGGACGCCTCGTGTTTGTCCAGCTGTATTTGTCGTGCATCTCTGCAAACCACGCTTCTCGGGTGATGGGGTTTTTTTCCCCATTTTTTTTCAGCTAAAATCCTTCTCTCTTTATCTCTCTCTGTGTATGTTTCCCGCTCCTGTCTCTCTGTCTCTCCATCTCTGTCGGTCTCTCTCCCCCTCTCTATGTCTCTGCGTCTGTCCGTCTCTCTCTCTCCCCCGTCCCCCCATCTCTCCCTCTGTGTTTGTCTATCGTCCGCTTTCGAAACTACTCAGCTCCAACATCCTTCGCACGCTGCTGGGTGTGTGGCGTTCCCATTTCGTGGGCGAAACGCCTTCTCCAAACAGGTGAGTTTTATTTCGTGGGCCCCACTCACCCACTACAATCAGGTTGTGCGTGAATGGCACGGCCTCCCCGTGTTCCTTCATACATGGCGGATCAATAAATGCCCACCAGCCGGGGTGCTCCCGGCGAGAACACGTCCACGCAGCGTAACTTCTCCCGCGGACATTCAAAACTCGTCTCCATGCCGTGTTTCTAGCGCATGGCCTCACTTCATTTCCAAGCCAAGCTTTGAAAACAGTTTATCATACATTTAAATATAATACTCAATACATTTAAATATAATACTCGATACATTTCATCGAACTGAAACACGGTAGCCACGCCATATCCGTTCTCCTACCTTCTAAAATAAAAATATTTTGGAATAAAAATTGCATTTTTACTCCAAATGTTTGCCCAGACGCATTCATTTTTAGCTGAAAGATTTCTTTGGTGGCCAAAAAAA
>NW_011889302.1:236844-237310 GCF_000151845.1 Pteropus vampyrus | reverse complement strand
ATTTTTACTCCAAATGTTTGCCCAGACGCATTCATTTTTAGCTGAAAGATTTCTTTGGTGGCCAAAAAAAAAAAGAAAGGAAGAAATTGGAAGCAGACCAGTGCTTCCACGGGCTGCAGAAGCTCTGCTTCAGTTGATAAGACGTCCAGGTGTTTACTGAACGTTTCCATTGTTCCAGCGACGGACAACTCGGCGACCGCACAGTGCGATATTTTTGTGCATGGAAATTTTCTGTGCTGACGGTGCCTCGGGCTTGAGATTCTCACCGTGCCGGGCCGGCCCCGTATGTGTGTTCACCTGAGAACAGGTGTGCACTGTCTTCCTACATTCCTACTTTTTTTCCTTTTGGATGCATGCGTGCAACCCGGTGGCCCCTTCTCTCTTTGGGGGGTGTCAGTTAGAACAGCAGTGTGAAGGGAAAGGCTTAACTTGTGACTTTCTGGAAAGGAAGGCACAGAGCTTGTTG
>NW_011889302.1:232947-235818 GCF_000151845.1 Pteropus vampyrus | reverse complement strand
ACTTCCGCCAGACGGAGGCGGCGGGGCCCCCTGAGCGGGCGGAGGGCTCATTGAGTGTGTCTCAGTGGAAGGAAGGACACGTCCAGCTTCGTCCCCAACGCAGACACGGGCAGTGCACAGCGTCCCAGCGCACTGGGCGTCGGCAGCCCGAGCCCGTCCTCAGCTCTCTGCAAGGCACACATGCAACATCGTTGGTCTCTAAGAGAGACACCTGGTCAACCAGGTGAGCCGAGCAACTCCATGAGGCAGGCCTAGGAAAACAGAGGCTGCTTCCACTGTAGGGTCCCAGGAAGGCTGCGACCAAGATTTTTTTTTTTTAATGGCATTTATTTCTATTTGGAGATGCAGAAACTGTACCACACTGCGAAAAAATAAATTCAGAACATAAACTGCATTTCCAGGATTCTAGGAGACGTGGGTCATGTGCGTAGAAGGAGTCTCGCTTGAGTGCTGGCTGAGGGTCATGTTTTAAAAAGAAAGGGTGTTTATCCATCCCATGCGTGGACGTGTACTGATTTGACAGTTGTCACATGCGACTTTGAAAGTGAAAATGCAAAGTGACAGAACGCAGGCCCACGGGCCTCGCTGGCCTCGGGAGGATGTGGACGGGGTGAGCTGCGGGGTCCACGGTGGGGGATGGGGCAGTGGCGGCCTCAGCTGCCATCACCTCGAGCAACATCGCGTTGGGCGCTGACTGCCTGCCACACGCAGTTCTGACCTCAAGCTCGGTGCTTTCCAAATTCCGTCGAGCGATTCTTTCCAACAGAAGTGAGTGACTCAGGACGCTGACCGTAGTGCCCGCGGGGAGCCCAGGGGGCCGCAGGGTCAGGGACCTGTGGGGAACCAGGGTCCGCGAAGGGCAAGCTGTCCACGTCGGCAAGATTCGTCAGTCCTTTCTTTGCCAAAGGGCGGTTCGGCAGTGGGGGGGCGGGGGGGTGCACAGAGGCATCTTCTGCAAATACGGCAGGTGCCTAAGTTAAACTGTAAGATTTACATCATCCAACACCAAGACAGATGCGTCCTACATGCACATCTATGTTTACGTGTCTAAGGTTTACGTTAGATGTACAGGTGTACATCTCTGTGTATACAGTTATAGCTACGTATATAAGACGGGCATATCTATGCACTTGCATGCACTTATGTAGATATGGCCATTCACACCGTCTACGTGTATACATTTATATATTACGTATATGCGTGGATAAGCTTTACATTACATGTACACGTCCGTATATACGTAGATATTTACATTGTATCCGTGTGTACGTTTCTATCATGCGCGGACCGTCCAAGCGATTTGGGGCAAGGACGAGCGTTCCCCGAGCCCGTGGCACTGCTCGCTGTCTCACTGTGCTGGACATGGAGACCAGAAAGGATTTTTTTTTTTTTATGATTATTATTTTAGGAGCAAGCCTCGCTAAGTGGACGCTCTCAGAGCTCACTGTTGAAAGAGGCAGACTCGGCCTTGGGCGTTCCCTGCGGACTCTCGCGGCCGATGCTGATACCCCCCCAGCGTCTGGATGTGAAACGGCCGGCTTTCGCTGTCTTTCTAGCAGGCATCTGTCTGCCTCCGTGGAATGATTGATTTAATTCAGGATAATTGGCTCCTTAAACTTACATAGCTCGTCCTGGTCAAAGAGGCAGTCAAGGGGACCTTCAAAAAACAAAGACATTATGATACAAAGATGTCTTTCATTAAAAAAAAAAAAAACAGGCAAAAGGCAAGACATGGGATCTTCTAGGCATTATGAAAAGAGCAAAGCTTACAAAGTCTGTCAGCCTCGTTCGAATAACGCGGGTGTCGACGGGGACGCACACGCGTGATTCCGGATTTCAAGGGGGCAATGGGACCCGAACTGAGATGAAACAGTGAGTACCATTCAGTATTGCAGCCACGACTTCCCATTTCCTGAACCAGCAGGAGGATGCAAATGCCCTCGCGACGCGTGGATCGATGTGACGATTCAACGTGGCCAGCATTTGATGTCTTCTGTACAAAGTCGTGGAAACCCCGCCGTCTACTTGTTTTTCTTTCTTCAATTAGGTCATTGGTAAAACTAAGATGAGCCAGGTAAAATGTCTGCCCAATAATCCCGACTAAGCCAATTCATTCATTCATGAGTGCATTCATTCCTTGAATGAATACTGATTGCCTAGGCTATGCCAGACATTGAGAAAGGGCTGCGCAGACATGAATCTAAACATCTGATCTCAGATGGGTGGATAAATAGATGGATAGATGTCTGCATGGGTGGGTGGATGGATGGATAGGTACTTAGATGCAGGGATTGATAGATAGTTGGTATATAGTTGGATTGATAGGTAGATGGATGTATGGACGGATGGATGGATGGGTGAATGGATTGGTGGGTGGGTGGGTAGACGGATGGATGGATGGATGAATAGATGGATGGATGTATGGATGGACGGATGGATAGGTGGGTGTGTGGATGGGTAGTTGGGTAGATAGATGGATGGCTGGATAGATGGATGGGTGAATGGATTGCTGAGCGGGTAGGTGGACGGGTGGATGGATGGATGGATAACTACGTAGGTAGATGAAGGGATAGATAGATAGTTGAGTATATAATTGGATCGATGGGTAGACAGACTGATGGATGGATGGATGGATGGATGGATGGACAGACAGGTGGGTGGATAGATGGATGGATGGATGAACGGATGGATGCATAGGTAGGAAGGAGCTGGAGGGATAGATAGGTGGGTGCATAATTGGATCAATGAGTAGACGGATAGATGGATGGAGGATAGGTGGATGGATGGATGGATGGATGGATTGGTGGGCAGGTGGGTGGATGGGTGAATGGATAGGTAGGAAGGTAGATAGAGGGATAGATAGATAGTTGG
>NW_011889302.1:225029-232002 GCF_000151845.1 Pteropus vampyrus | reverse complement strand
TGATCGTGTCTGGAATTTTTGACAGGAATGCTGAGTATGCTGTAGCCTAGGGGCGGCGGGGGTCCCCGGCATGGAGCGTTATTCATTGGGGCTGTCTGTAGGTGAGCGTGGGGACTCCGGAACCCCCTGATCACCCGTGGAGGACTTGCCGTAGGTACAAAGCTGTGCATTTTCTGTGTGTTCTCGTGTGAATCTCAACGAAAACCATTGTCCCATCTTATCACAGCTGGCGAAGCACACACGACACCAGCCTCTGGCTGGGTCTTTCCGATTTAAAAAGACAAACACCCCTCTGCCATTCTGAGTCTGACACAAAATTCAAGGTCTTTTCCTTTTTTTTTTTTTTTTTAACATAAGGTTGCAAAGAAGACGTAGCCAGCATCGCAGGATACATTTACAGCCAGCGAGTTAATTAGACAACCCTGCCCTCCTCATTCAACGAGGTTGGCACTTGTGGTCACGTACATCCAATTTTTTTCCAGCTTTGCTCCTTGGTGAACTTACCGTATTCAGAGCACCTGCGTCTGGCACGTGTTGAGGGCCAGCTCTGTGCGTAACTGTCAAACCTGTTCTATACATAGTAACGTGTTTATCACCACGGCCTCGTATAGGAGGCATCACGTCATTATTATCTGCTCTTTTCAAATCGGACACCCGAGGCCGTCCCAGTGAGGAGGCGCCCAAAACTGGCTTCAGCCAAGGCAGCGTGACTCTAGACTGGGGTTCTGCCCTGGAGAGGTCCTGACTCCCTCCAGCGAGGGGGCTGCCCACCCTGTCCCAGACCAGGCAGCGGGGCGTCTGGTTGCTTTGCTGGCCTTGATGTGAGGGCACACACTCAGGCCTGGCACCTTCCAGGGGTCTTGGTGCCACACACCCCTGTAAGACGGGAGGGCGCTGGCTGCCTTTGGGGTCCTCCACTGATTCCTGGGCCCTCAATCCCTGACAAACCCATACGTCACCACCAATGACCATCCTCCTGAGGCCCTGAGATACCCCCCAGGGGGACATGCCCCCCCATCCAGCCCCTTCAAGCACCCAATCTTTTTTGGGGTGTCGGTGCTGAACGGATGCCTTGGCCCAGCTAGCTCTGTGGCTCCTTTATTTTCCATCTCCGATTTCATATTAAAATAAGTGCATTGTAAACACAAGACTAATTGTTTCCCTTTTATCTGATTAAAACTGTGCTTATTAAATATGCCTTCCACTCCGTCCTTTCCTCCACCAAGTGCATTCTGGGCCCGGCGGACAGTCATCTGTGTCTCACCGTAGCCGTGCGTCTGCCCAGAGGGACAGCTCGGGAATTGGGCCCCGGCCAGGTGCCCACTGAGACCTGTGAGCCTGCAGCGGGCAGGGCCGGGGCCTCCCCGTTTGCTGAGACGCAGAGACACCAGACCCCGCGTGGGAAGCTGACCTCGGAGCAGCTGTGTGGAAACCGCATCCAAGCTTCGCCGTTGCTTTTTGGTGTCGCGCGCTGCGGCGCAGGTGGCCAGCGTCTCCCTCTGCAGAAGCACAGACAGACACCTTTCTGCCCGGCCCGACTGCAGGTCCCCGGATCCCCCGCGTCCTTCGCGGGCTGCTCGGGTCGCAGCGCGTTCGCCGGGGGTGCGTCCCCACCGCGACACAGAGAGCTGCATCCGAGCCGTGCGGTTTCAAAAATATTTTATTTTCTGAAATAGCCATAATGTCTCAGCTCTGTCTTTGTTGCCTCTCTCCACGTGGAGGGGCAGAAGCCATGACAGGACAACACAGAGGAGCCACACAGCACACCTGCGGGACGGGACGACGGCATCGTTTATGAGCGTGTGTGAGAGGCGCGCCTGGCTGACGGACAGGGCGGGTGGGCGTGGCCCGATGAGGTGGGCGTGGCTCGACAGATGGGTAGGCGTGGCTGCACAGGACGACTGCACGTGACCAGACAGGGTGGGCGAGCGTGGCCCAGCAGGGTGGGTGTGGCTGGACAGATGGGTGGGTGTGGCCAGATGGGGTGGGCATGGCCAGACCTGGGTAAGAGTGGCAGCACAAGTGGATGGGTGAGACCAGACAGAATGGGTGGGCGTGGCTCGACAGGGCGAGTGGGCGTGACCAGACAAATTGGTGTGACCGGACGGGACGGGTGGGCGGGGCCAGACCTGGGTGGGCGTGTCAGGACAGGTGGGTGGGCGTGGCCGGACAGATTGTTGGGCGTGGCTGGACATTGGTAGGCCTGACTAGACAGATGGTGGGCGTGGCCTGCAGGGCGGGCGTGGCTGCACCTGCGTGGGCGTGTCCATACAGGGTGGATGGGTGGGCGTGGCGGCTCAAGCACTGCTCAGTACGCTCATCCGGACATGCACACCCCACACTACAGTGGGCACCCCTGAATTTCCCACCTGTCTCCCTCAGATTTTAGGCAAAGCAGAGAGCAAAATAAACAGCTCAGAAGTCCTCCGTGGCTGCCGGACTGGGCAGTGAACGCGCCTCTCACACATGATACGGCTGAGAACGTGCCCGATGCGTTGCTGGGAGTCCAGATGTAACTAACGCTAGGTTTGTTTCTAGAATGTTCCGGGACGCTCTTCATCCGGGGACAAGTCTCTCATGTGTGTGTGACATGGTCATTCCTTTCTTCTGCAACACGTGTCTTCCTCTGGCCACAGACGGAGAACAATGTTTGGGGTAAGTTGGCCACAGGATGGATGGGGGTGTCCTCGTGTCCCCCCTCCGAGTGACAGAAGGGCACCATAAAGCAGTGGGTGTGTGGGGGAGAGGGGTTACAGCGTGGGCTGCATCTGAGATGGAGTGGCCAGGCCCAGGCACAGCTGCCTCAACGATGGTGCAATCTGAAGCTGGCCACCCTTGGCTTCTCCCGCCCGGCGCGAGAGTGAGCACTTCCGACAGCCGCCCTACAGGTGTTGGAACCCCTGTGATTCGCCACTAGGCTCACGGGGACAGCTCATGACAAGTTCACAACAGATAGCCAGGCGGGTGGGTAGGGACGGCTGAAGGGACGATGGAAGTTACAGATGACAGCATGGCCCCGGAGGTGACACTGCCCATGAGTCCCGAACGCCTGGCGATGGCTTGGCAAGATGCGTGAGGGGCATGGCCTTAATCCTCATGGGTGGTCACGCCCCCGGCACCCCCACGGTGCGGCTGGGGTGGCATGCTGGTCAGCAGTCTGCAGACAACGGCTGGGCAGTGCTGTCCAGGCATCCGAGCGTCCGCGTTGGGGTCCTGGCCAACGGTGGCCCACGCTGGGGATGTTCTCACAACTTCTTGGCATGCGCCTGGACGACAGGTGGACAAAGGGCTCCACGGCCACCAGAGCGCTGTGTCCATTCGAGGGCCCTGAATCGACGTAAAAACAGAAAAACAGCAGCGTCAGGCACAGAAGCATCGATGGTGAGCTGACAAAAACTAAATCTCGCAAACGCCGCGGAGAAGTCCCTTCGCCCAGCACCCAGGGCGCCGTCCCCCACTCCGTGCTCACGGGAAACGAAGCCGGCTCCCGGGAGACGGGGCTGGTGCTGGGACGAGGGCTCGGGAGCCGCCGCACGGGCCTGGGGCGCGGGGAGGTGCTAGCGACGTAGGGAACACTCGAAACACAAAAGGCGGGGAACACGGGGTGCGGGGGCGGACGCGGAACTCGGAGGGACCCCACGGCCGAACGGTGTGAATCAGGACATAACATCCCAACGGACGGTCCCCCCAGATTCGAGATAAATATCCGTGGGTCCACACGGAGGGAAATACACGATGAGATTGATAAGGGAGGGAGGGAGGACGAAGGCCTCCGCCCTGCGGAATGACTCCCCAGGAGGTAAGTGCCTCATTAGTGTGGGTGGCAGGAAGCGACACACCTTCTGCAGAGTGTGGAGAACAGGGAGAAAGTAGGTTGAGGATGGAGAAGTGTGACCAGTATCACCTCAGCCAGGGGACCGAAGACCGACCGCCAGAGTGGTAAGTCAGGAGACAGCACGTTCTCCTTGGACGACAGCGCTCCCAGCCTCCTTGGCCCCCGACCTTCTGTCTTTGGCAGAAAGTGACACAAAGTGTTCCCCAGTTACAATGTTTTGGGACGGAGGCTGACCCAGCACCGAGGGCCCCTCCTTGTTCCAGGCGGGGCGATTCGGAAGGGGACGGCCGGTGGCTCTGAACCCCAGGAGGGAGCTTGCGGGGCGGGGGTGGAACCCCTCATCTTTCATAGTAACCGTTTGCCGACAGGGGCTTTTCCCCCCTTTGCTTTCTCAAGTTCCCGTCTGGACGCATTCCACGCACCACCATCCGCCTCCGGCGTGATCGTCACAAGGTACATGGTGGTCACGCTCTCGGGCGCCGCAGGCTGTCAGCCAGGCTGATCGTGTGCCAGGTGTGGTTTTCAAGGTCGCCCCGGGACCTTGATCGGGCCTGTCCTTCCCTTCTCCCCTCACGAACCCTCGAGGCAGGGGGTGGACGCGGGGGCTCACGGTGCACCCACAGTGGCTGTGGACCTCGATCGTGTGACCTCCGCATCTGAACACGGTGGGGGTGACAGTGCCCACGCAGAAGGTTTGACGTGTGGACCAGATCTGCTTTGTGGTGGGGGCCCTGGACGCATAAACCGGGGTGGGATTGGTTTCAGTCTTGGGTTACATCTGCACGTGACCCATGGGGCGCCCGGGGTGCAGAAGTATGTGTGCTCATGTGCGTGTGCGAGATCTCTGCCTCGAACGCGCTGTCTCCCCAGCTGCAGGCTTCGCATCTCAGAGCTCAGTCAAGGTCCCTGTCACCCGTCACCCCTATCCCACGTGCGTCCCTCCTACGTGGAGACCAGGCCGTCTGTCCACCAGCTGTCCCTTGCCGGCCTGAGCAAACTTCTGTTACAGGATGACTCAAAATATGCCACTATTATCAAATACCCTGGAGGGCAGCCCGCCTAGGAATTCACGAGGCGCATCTGGCGGACGCTACAGCTCCTGGGACGTGAGAGGAGCTCGGAAAAGCGGGGTTCGAGGGGCGTCATGGGCCGAATTGTGTCCCCTGCAAAATTCGTTCGTGCGCGTTCTGACCCCAGGGCCTCAGAATGAGGCAGGATGCGGAAATGGGGCTTCGCAGACAGGATGAAGGTACAATGAGGTCACCAGAGTGGTCCTGATCCCATAGGGCTCTGTCCTGATAACAAGAGGGGAAGAGGTCACAGACACAGACAGAGGGATGACCACGTGAGGGACAGCAAGGAGCGAGGCCTCGGGGGGGAAGCAGCCCCGCCCACTCCCGGATCTGGGGCGTCCGTCTGTGGCATGGGAGGTAGTACCTGTCTGTTGCTTAAGTCGCCCAGTCTGAGATCCTCGTTATGGCCGCCCTAGCAAACCGATACAAGACAGGAACATTTAAGTTAAAATTCGAGCTGAGCTGTCCAACGAGGCAGGCACTAGCCAGGCGGCTATTTGAGTCCAAACCAATTAAAACTTAACGTGATCAAACAGCCAGTGGACGGAGCGCATCCGGCGTGTCGCTGACCAGCTGTCCTGGTCTCGCCGAGGTTCGTCTGCTGCAGCCCAGCTTGTCTGAGCTTGCGAGGTGGCTGCCCTCCCAGTCGTCCCCACGTGGAGGCCAGCCTGCTGAGCTGCCTGTCTCTTTCCGGCGAAGCCCGGGTCAGTGGGTACAAGCGCCCAGCCCCCCGGCTGCACCCCATGGGCAGGAGAAAGAGGCGCCTGTGGGATTCTCAGCCGTCGGCCGGCCACCCCTCAGGGCCCAGCACGTCCCTGCGTTGGCACAGTGACCCTCTGTCCCCTTAACACCTGCAGAGTGGGACCCTTTCTCTACTCGATGCTTTATTTTTCTAGATGCCATTTTGCTTTCTCTCATTTCCATTTCCCGGGACTGTCTGCTTCCTCTGAATCTTTCCCGGGCAAAGGCCGAGCCTGCTGTCCGGGACCCACCTCGTCAAATGCCTCGTCGTGGGGGGATGAGCTGGGAGGCAGCGTCCCTAATGCTTGCCACGGCCCTGATGATGGGGGCAGGGACGGAGCGTTTCGGGGTCTGGCTGAGCAGGGCTGGAACCCCTCCGAGGCCTGTGCTTATGCTCTGTTGAAGACGTCCCTTGGGGGTCGGTTCTTCCGTGTGAAACATGACAGTGAGGTTGACGGGACACTGGCCCCCGATGAGCCTGTCATTCATGGAACCTGTGAGTATGACCTCACACGGCAGAAGGGACCCCGCAGATGTGATGAGGTTAAGGGTCCTGGCTGGGGAGGTGACCTGGCTGGACCCGATGACATCACAAGGGTCCTTGCAACAGGGAGGCAGGAGGGCACAGTGTGGTCACGGAAGCAGGCCTCAGAGTGACGTGTGGTCATGCCCCCAGGGGACTGGCCACCCCGAGAAGCTGGAAGAGGCAAGAAAGGATCTCTCCTCGACATCCCATAAGGACACGACGCTGCCAACACGCGGACTTTACTCCCCTGAGACTCATTTTGAACTTGTGGTTTGAACTCCAGGACCGTAAGCGGATCCGGCAAAGACGTTTCAGGCCAACACTTTTGTGGCCTGACGTCCCCGTCACCTATAGGGACCACGGTGGGCGGCGGCAACGGCCAGATCTGTGTTCATCAGCCTCGAGGCGGCATCATCTCTGTGCCGTCCTGTGTCCACGGCACCCACCCAGAATTGCAGCCGCCTTTCCAAGAGGGGCGAGACCTGCCTGCTGACAAGACCCGCCGTGCGTAGGAGAAACAGGCTCCCCGCGGCCGTGCTGACCCCGTCCTGGGCCCTGGGACCGCGGGGATGACACGCCGCGATTGTGCTCTGCCGCGTCTGCCGGAGCTGGCAGCCCTCCTTCCTCACGCCCTGGCCCACCATTTCCTCCAAACACACGGGTTATTCTTTGACGAAACACCCCAGCGCATGTTCGCACACAGCTACGCCCTGGAAAACCATCCAACGAAACTGGATGGGAGCGTTAAAAATCTTGCCCACACCTTCCACTCACACAGGAATCCTGTTTTTGCGGGGT
>NW_011889302.1:221413-224979 GCF_000151845.1 Pteropus vampyrus | reverse complement strand
GTCCAAGGTGGCAGCACAGGTTTACGAGGACTCAAAGGAGAAGGTAAACGCAAGCACTGCGGTGAAGGCGAGCTTAGCGGGAGCAGCTCGTCGGTGGAGCGGGGCATGGGGAGGGTGTTGGCGCGTGGGCATCTGTGCGGGGACGGAGGGGCGTCTGGCACGACAGGGAGAGCGCTAACCGCGGATGCGAGTGAGTCTCTGCTCACGGGGTGAAGAAGGGGGCGAGATGCAGGACAAATTGGCAGCTGCAGCATCGTCAGAGGGATGCGAAGTACAGCACAGGGAATTCAGGCGGTTACATTGTAATAAATCTGCGCGGTGCCAGGTGGGGTCAAGTGTCCCCGGCGGGGGGGAGGGGTTGTCACTTCGTAAATTATGCCAATGTCTAACCACTCTGCTGTACGCCTCACGCTGATATAAAAGAATACAGAATGTCAACTATCATTGAAGAAAAAAAATTTTTTTTTTGAATAAACCGAAAGCGATGTGCGCACGCCTCGATTCCCGGCCGTGGGAAGTGGGGGTGCCGGCAGGCGCATGAGCGGGGCGCCTGCATTTGGCGCCGGGCTCGGGGCGGCCGGGTGTCCTGCCCTTCACGCAGCATTTCTCCAAGATGAAACGCAAGCGTGGCCCTGTGCTCGCGTTTCCCGTCCACGCACGGCGTGGGAACGAATTCGTGTCCCCAAAGCCACGGTGACCGCAGAGCGCCCTGTCCCAGGACCCTTGGCGACGACTTCGTTTCCTCCAGGAGCGGTCGCAACACCACTGCTACGTTTGTTTGTTATAACTTTTCTCCCCCTGGAAGGAAGTCGGCGCGTGCGCGCCGCGCGGAGCATCTTTTTGGGGGCGCGTGCGCCCCCACCTCCCTGTCTCGCCGTCTGCGCCTTTCTGTTTTTCCCTCTTTCAAAATTTTTGGCTGGTGACACGGAACGCTCCGCTGGTGCACCCCGCGTAGCATGCGCGTGACACCAGCTCCCTCGCTAAGAGGGGACCATCGCGGGGTGCAAACGGACCGCCTTGTTTTCTGCGTCCTCGATTCACGCGTCACAAACCGGGCACGCGCGGAACGGTGACGCGTCACGTCGTGTGCGGGCCGTCCCGAGTGGGCGGACTTCAAGGGCGCGTCCCCCTCGTCACTCCATGGCTCCTGACGGCCCTCTTGGGATCATCCCGGGTGACAGGGCTACGTGGCTCCGGCCTCCGTCGCCGTATTTACGCAAACGCTGCCGCTGCGTGGTGTGCTTGGTCGTCGGATGACACAGAGAGGACGGGGCGGGTGGCACGAGAGGTTTAGTCTGCTGAGATGGCGAGTGACCACTGACCCTAGTGGCCTGGCCTTCAGGTCCCTGCTGCCCGACTTCTCAGCCACGTGGCTGGACCCGGCTCCACCCAGAAAACCCAGCAGCGCCTCCCAGGGGTGCGGGGGAGTCAGGGCGCAGCACGTCAACCCCAGGGGAGAGGCTGGGTCAATGCTCGCGCCTTCCTCGTGAGTCCCAAACGTCCCGCTGGCGAGGGACGTGTGGATGGAGGATGGACAAAAACAACCGTGCCTGGCCTCACCCGTCCCCGAGGGCAGTTGACCGGTCAGTGGCGACGAGTTCGTTTCTTCCAGGAGCGGTCGCAACACCACTGCTACGTTTGTTTGTTATAACTTTTCTCCCCCTGGAAGGAAGTCGGCGCGTGCGCGCCGCGCGGAGCATCTTTTTGGGGGCGCGTGCGCCCCCACCTCCCTGTCTCGCCGTCTGCGCCTTTCTGTTTTTCCCTCTTTCAAAATTTTTGGCTGGTGACACGGAGCGCTCCGCTGGTGCACCCCGCGTAGCGTGCGCGTGACACCAGCTCCCTCGCTAAGAGGGGACCATCGCGGGGTGCAAACGGACCGCCTTGTTTTCTGCGTCCTCGATTCACGCGTCACAAACCGGGCACGCGCGGAACGGTGACGCGTCACGTCGTGTGCGGGCCGTCCCGAGCGGGCGGACTTCAAGGGCGCGTCCCCCTCGTCACTCCATGGCTCCTGACGGCCCTCTTGGGATCATCCCGGGTGACAGGGCTACGTGGCTCCGGCCTCCGTCGCCGTATTTACGCAAACGCTGCCGCTGCGTGGTGTGCTTGGTCGTCGGATGACACAGAGAGGACGGGGCGGGGGGCACGAGAGGTTTAGTCTGCTGAGATGGCGAGTGACCACTGACCCTAGTGGCCTGGCCTTCAGGTCCCTGCTGCCCGACTTCTCAGCCACGGGGCTGGACCCGGCTCCACCCAGAAAACCCAGCAGCGCCTCCCAGGGGTGCGGGGGAGTCAGGGCGCAGCACGTCAACCCCAGGGGAGAGGCTGGGTCAATGCTCACGCCTTCCTCGTGAGTCCCAAACGTCCCGCTGGCGAGGGACGTGTGGATGGAGGATGGACAAAAACAACCGTGCCTGGCCTCACCCGTCCCCGAGGGCAGTTGACCGGTCAGTCTCGAGGCCACCGGCTGATGGAAAGGACCCGGTCGCGTCTCGCTATTTCTGGAACTGCCTCCCAGCGCCGGAGCAGCCCTCACCTTATGCTCGCGCTATTTTGAGCCACGAGCTGTGTTTATGAGCCTGGCATCCAGAGCTGATCCCCGACTTGCCTCCCAAGGAGGCTTCGCGACTTCCCGAATACCTGGCTTCTGCGTGGAAGGCCCCAGGTGTCCCGAGGAGTCCCCGGGGGGACGGGCATGATGGGCTCCCAGCGGAGCCACACATCTGCTGGACAAGGGACGTGACTGAGACCCCCGTCGGGGACACAAGCCCCCTCCCCAAAGTCCCCGGGGGGGGTCGTCCCCCAGGGAGCACGTCGAAGACTGCACAGGAGGACGAGGTCACCGAACCGTTCCATTCCCGCGTCCCGTGTGTGCGCGTCACGAGTTGCTACAATAACTTATGGCAAACGATCCTTGCAGACACGGAATGACTCACGCAGCACAGAAGGTGCTGAACTCGGCTCACAGAGGTGTTTGGCTCCGGCGCTGTGCCCTGCCGTTCCGTTCTCGCAGCCCGCCCAGCAGGCATGGGGCCGTGGGGACGCGGGGACGGGCAAGCCCACAGCGCCACCTCATGTGTCCCGAGCCCTACGGCTTCGGCCGCTTCCCGGCCAATCCCAGCCACGTCCCATGTCCCTCTGCAAGGGGCATGGAGCCCGGCGAGGCTGCCGCACGTGCACAGCAGAATGAGTGGGCAAGGCTCGGGGATTGGGGGGCGGGGGGCGCTGGCAGACACACTGCCCGCCTCCTTTCTTTTCCTAAAAAGCTGGAGTTAGCTTTACAAACAAGAATAAGATTCCCCACCCTGTTCTCACCGCCAGCGTCACTTATGCTGAACTCTAAAACCTTTCCTTCTGCCGAAAAACGTTATTTTTCAGTGCCAGCGGCACTGGGGAGGTGCGTGGACCGGCTGGTCATCGAGATCAAAGCCCCGTGACCCTCGCTTTCATCCCGTGTTCCGGTCGCCCGGACTACACGTCTCTCGTGAACAAAACCGCAGAGCCCAGCAAGCAGATGGGCACCAGCGCCGGTTCCCGCGCAGCCTGTCCGCGTCCTGCCTGAGGAT
>NW_011889302.1:218524-221073 GCF_000151845.1 Pteropus vampyrus | reverse complement strand
AAAGGACCCGGTCGCGTCTCGCTATTTCTGGAACTGCCTCCCAGCGCCGGAGCAGCCCTCACCTTATGCTCGCGCTATTTTGAGCCACGAGCTGTGTTTATGAGACTGGCATCCAGAGCTGATCCCCGACTTGCCTCCCAAGGAGGCTTCGCGACTTCCCGAATACCTGGCTTCTGCGTGCAAGGCCCCAGGTGTCCCTAGGTGTCCCCCGGGGGAAGGGCATGATGGGCTCCCAGCGGAGCCACACATCTGCTGGACAAGGGACGTGACTGAGACCCCCGTCGGGGACACAAGCCCCCTCCCTAAAGTCCCCCGGGGGGGGGAGTCACCCCCCAGGGAGCATGTCGAAGACTGCACAGGAGGACGAGGTCACCGAACCGTTCCATTCCCGCGTCCCGTGTGTGCGCGTCGCGAGTTGCTACAATAACTTATGGCAAACGATCCTTTCAGACACGGAATGACTCACGCAGCACAGAAGGTGCTGAACTCGGCTCACAGAGGTGTTTGGCTCCGGCGCTGTGCCGTGCCGTTCCGTTCTCGCAGCCCGCCCAGCAGGCATGGGGCCGTGGGGACGCGGGGACGGGCAAGCCCGCAGCGCCACCTCATGTGTCCCCAGCCCTACGGCTTCGGCCGCTTCCCGGCCAATCCCAGCCACGTCCCATGTCCCTCTGCAAGAGGCATGGAGCCCGGCGAGGCTGCCGCGCGTGCACAGCAGAATGAGTGGGCATGGCTCGGGGATTGGGGGGCGGGGGGCGCTGGCAGACACACTGCCCGCCTCCTTTCTTTTCCTAAAAAGCTGGAGTTAGCTTTACAAACAAGAACAAGATTCCCCACCCTGTTCTTCACCGCCAGCGTCACTTACGCTGAACTCTAAAACCTTTCCTTCTGCTGAAAAACGTCATTTTTCAGTGCCAGCGGCACTGGGGAGGTGCGTGGACCGGCTGGTCATCGAGATCAAAGCCCCGTGACCCTCGCTTTCATCCCGTGTCCCGGTCACCCGGCCTACACGTCTCTCGTGAACAAAACCGCAGAGCCCAGCAAGCAGATGGGCACCAGCGCCGGTTCCCGCGCAGCCTGTCCGCGTCCTGCCTGAGGATAAATAACTTCTCGGGAGTTCTGTCCGGTCTGCTTGGCAGCCGGTCTCCCCCTAGGTGTCACGGCGTCCCTGGTCGTGAGTCCTGGATGTCCCCTCCCCTTCCTCGGGGGCTTCTGTGCCCATCCGATATGCACTGACTGAGACCCGACGTCACGGTCTTCACACAGCTCTGGAGCCGAGGCACAGTCCGTTCTGGGCTCAGAAACATACTCTCAGTTCCAAAGACAGCGACTAAGTCAGGGAAATGTCATGAACTAAGTGTTCCCCATACGTGAGGGACATGGGACAACCCCGAACACCCAGAAACCGCTGCATGGACTTCAGTTCTGAATGTGCACGGCTGACGGTCAACGTGAATAAAGAAAGAGGTCCAAAGTTTTTTTTTTTTCCCAATCGAAACCTGCGTAGACACTGTGTCAAACTATACGCATTAAGCAGTTATTTTGTAATCCTTAAAAAAATTTTCAGTATTTAACATACAAAACTGCATTTAAACAACTTGCTTAAGATATCATGTTTAAGGAATATAGTACTCCTGGACCCCAAGGAAGAGCCGATGTCAGAAATATGATTCGAAAGGTTTTTTTTTTTTGCGTGAAAATGCAAAGGGTGTGAACTCTGATGCACACGCACACACTCAGCACGCACACACGTGCGCGTGCAGGTCTGGGGGTGACGGCTTGGTGACATTCGCTGACAGATTCTTCTTTTCTTGTGATCCGGGGAAAGTTACATAACCTTCCCATGTCGGTCTCTTTTTTCTGTTCTGTGTAATCTGGGTAATAATTGTATTCGTACCGCTGCCAGCAGCATGGCGTGCAAGGTAAATAAAATCACTTTCACTCTGTGTCTGGCACTTAGTAACACATTCCGCAAATACTAGATACGATTGTGATTTCTAGGGGACCAGGGTTCATTTGGCGGTGATCTCATAGACAAACAGGAGAGTCACAGGACGGATACTTCTGCCTCATCACACTTTCCAGCCTTTTGAGATTGTCCCTCAACCTTGATCCAAGGCTCATCCAACTGGACCGCTGACACTGGATCTTAGTGGGTGGCACTGTTTTGAGGCCACTCAGCTGTCCCTTTTCTAGAGATATGAAATGCCCACATAGTCAGCACGAGCTAACGGCTGCCTGGGCCAGCCGGCGGGTCTGCACGTGCCTCACGGGTGACAAGGGGCAGCCAGCAGTGACTTCACAGAAGCAGACGCAGGTCTCACGTGTACCAGAAATGTTCCCCGGCTCCATCCAGGAGCTCCAAGCGTGACTGGCATTCGCCCGTGACAACTCTGCACGAACCAGCTCTGTGACCTTGGCTAGGAAGCCATCTCTCACGGGCTGTGGCTGTGCCTGGCGTGTTTGGGTGTCTGTCTAGCGTGGTGTTTACAGTGTCACAGAGAGCGCGTTAATTCTCTCTGCCGACTTCACGTGTGCCGTTTGAATCCTGG
>NW_011889302.1:210787-216590 GCF_000151845.1 Pteropus vampyrus | reverse complement strand
CCCCCCCCCGCCCCCGCTCGCGTCTCAGGTGTCCCCCTTCTTCCCTCTTTGTGGAGCCCCCACCCCTTGCCCCGCCCCGGACCGCTGCGATTTAATTACAGAGGACGGAGCGGGTGGGGGGCGGAGACGGACAGAGCCGGCCTGTCCTCCGCTTTCCTGGGCGCAGTGGAAGCGGGGAGGGGGCCCCTCCGGCAGGAGAGGGGTGCGGGTGGAGCGGGGCGAGTCGGGGGGAGCTTCAGACCCGGGATGCCCAGAGTCAGACTTACATAAGGGGCGGGGGCCGCGGTTCTGTGATCTGCGGGCTGAGATGGCAGCTCCAGGACTCGGGGTCCAGGCTCTGCCCCGAGACAGGAAGCCTCCCCCCAGCGCATACGTGTCTCCCAACCGCCCTGGCTGGGCCGTGTGGAGGAGGACACGGAGTTTGCACCCCGAGTCCTCCCATGCGCACCTCTCCAGGCCATTGGGCAGGCCATGGTCGGTGGGTGCCCCAGGAGGGTGGTGTCCAAGCAGAAGGCAGACGGAGCCCCCCAAGCCTTGTCCAGGCTGGGCCGGGAGAGGGTGTCGCCCAGCGCGGTGTCCTGAGTGCACCGTGTCTCCGAGGGAGGGGTTAGGCCCAGGAACCCTGTGTTGCAGGGGCCAGGACAGTCCCCGCCACACACGGACCAGGCGCTGCACTGTGGTTCTTGTCTGCAGCCCGTGTGGGCCTGACAGCGGTGGCCGGGGTGTGTGCCAGGCCTGACGCAAGTCCTCGCTCGCATGGGCATAGCGGGAGATGGCATAAATGCCACTGAGCCCCCACTGCTGGTTGCCGGGGCCTGGGGAGGCGGGAGGAGGCAGGGCTGCGGGGGTCCCCGAGGTCCCCGCGGAATGGGGCATCCTTGACCTTCAGATCGGGCTCAGAGCAGACACCCGCTGACCCCGGTGGGAACAGTGTCCCCTCAGACCGCAGCTGAGCGAGGATGCAGGGACTTCTCAGGGCCATGCACCGCTACCCCCGGGTTCCGTAGGCTGGAGACAGGGCTCCCCTTGCTGCGGGCGGCAGTGAGGGACCCCACATCACAAGCTCCCAGCAGTCAGAAGGACTGCTGCTGGTTCTTCACTGAGTCTGTTGTCTGTAAAAGGGGTGGGGGCCACGGTCGGGACTGAGGCTCGAGGCGGGTCCTTGCAGGTGACATGGCCCAGCCCAGTCATAGGGACTTGCAGTGGGGGGGCTTCTCGGTGCCACTCGGGGGTGGGGGGGAGGACGGCGGGTTTATGCTGTGAGCACATGTGCACAGTCAAGTGCTGGTGTCTTCCACGCACGGTGTGATCGGTGTCAATGCTGTGCATTTCTCCAGGGCTGCGGCGTCCGCGTCCGAAATGCACCTGCACGACCAGCTGCTCGCGGTTCACTGGCTGCAGGAATTGAATATATCTTCCTTCCTTCCTTCCTTCCTTCCTTCCTTCCTTCCTTCCTTCCTTCCTTCCTTCCTTCCTTCCTTCCTTCCCTCTCTCTCTCTCTCTCTCTCTCTCTCTCTCACACACACACACACAGTTTCCCTTTGTCAAGGCTATGCTAGGGAGGGCAGCCGGAGTCTTGCTGACGTTGTTCACTAAAGTTGATTTTGTCCATGAAATCTAGCAGCCCGCCATGGCGCGGCTCCGAGCTGGGAGGAGCGTCAGGTGTGGAGGTCTGAGCGGGCGTCACAGCGGAGCCAGGACAATCCGTCCTCGCCGAGCGGACCCGGCTGTTCCGCGTCCAGACGTGCGGTCAGTTCAGGGACCAGTGTGCGGACCACCGTTGTAAGCGCTGGTGCCTTCTCGGTGGCCACCGTGTGTCACGTGCCGTGCAGCGTTTCACTCCATCGAACACGCAGAGTCGCCTTGGCATGCGGGGGGAGGTGACGCGTAGGAGGAGGGCCCTTAGGTGCAGGGCATAAGAGGGACATCGGGTAGAGGGACATTGGCTGCTTAAAGCTGCCCCCCCTTAAACACCCCCGGCCCTGCTCCCAGCACCCCGGCTTCATCAGAAGCCCTCTCGCAGAACTGACGTGATTGTCACCCTTCTGTCAGACCGGCGGTCAGCGGGAGCACACGCGTCATGTCCTCCTCTTCACCGACTCCTGGACCAGGGCCCGCAGGAAGCGGACACCACGGTGAACCGGCTCTTCCTGCTGCGAATTCCCTTGGAATCACGTAAATGGCTTGAGTCAAAACTCGCAAGGTGCTCCTTAAAGGCCCGTTTCGCATTTGGGGGCAGCCGTGCATCCGTGAGCTGCAGCCCAGTCGGGTGGCACTCTACCGGTCCCCTCCGTGGACCTTCCGCCGAAGCCTTTTATTCCTTCTGAGGTATGAAGAGCCCCCCGAACATCCGGGGGCGTTTGAACTTGGAGAGCCGCTCTCGTAAATGGTCGCACCGGCCGCTGGCTCTGGGGCCGTTTCCCAGACAGTGCTCCCACCCCACGGGGAGACCATAAAGGCGGTTGAGTCTGTCGAGCACGGGCGTGTGCTCACCAGGGACGGCTCACCTTACGTCCAAAGTGTTAGAAGAAAAACCATCCCGTGAAGCTGAGTTTGGGCGGGGAGGCAAGAATAAATGTTCTTGAGCGAGCAGAACAGTCAAAGGACGTTCTTTCCGTGAGAGAAGGTGCCGGGTAAGCTCGATGGCCGGGTTTCCAGCTCAGTTCCCAAGAGTATTTGGAAGTTCACCGACGAGGAGATGCACGGGCTTCGGTCGGGCGGAGGAGGAAGGGGGCGGCTGCCCAATGACCACAGTGTCTCCGTGACTGAGAAAAGCAGGAAAAGACAGAATCTCCTCCTTTCCGATTGGCTGTGGTCAGACATTGGCGTGGACCCCAGGGGGATCGTTGTCTCGAGGTCGGTGGATTGAAGAAACGCGTGTGTTTTTCCTGAATGTGCTGCGCGTCTTTAGGGAAAGTTGGGCCAGGTCCAGCGTTTTATATAGAAGATTGAACCTCTTTCCAGAGAGATTTTGGACGGCGTCTGTCTCTGGCTTGACTCAATTGCGTAAAGTAATCCAATAATGGCTTCTGCCTCTGCTTCGCTTTGAATGCAATATAGATATATATTTTTTCCACCCCGTAGGACACTTGCCCAAATGCTCTACAATGTCTCTCTCCTGCAGAGCATGGTGCTGCATGCCACTATGTTGGAGCCTCGTCTCAATCTTGGATCTCTAAGATGTGTCACCAGACATTAAGCTCATTGAGACTTGATCGGGTGTCGTGGTCCTGGCATTCTGAAATTCATTTTCCTAAAACTTGATGTATCAACCATGTGTCTGTTCTGCAAATCTGTGGGTCATCAGTGTGTAGTACAGTGTGCTTGTGCATTGGAGTATTGAAATTATGGTTATCCTTCCTTCTTGATAGGTTTTTGTGATGATGGTGATGGTGATGATGGTGAAGATGGTGATGATGATGGTGATGGTGATGATGATGGTGATAGTGATGGTGATGATGATGGTGATGGTGATGACTGGTTAGCTTAAGTCAGTATATTGACTTAGGTGGAAGCAGACTTGCTAATTTAGGCACATTTTTGGCAAATGAGAAAACCAGCAGAAGCTAATGGACTGAACCTGGATGTCTTCATAGTGGCATGATGTCACCTAGAGGTTCAGGGAGCATTTTGACCCCTCTGTTCATGATTCCTGCTTTGTTTTAGTCTCTCGGCTTTGGTATCTTTAGCAGATGCCGTTTTGCTGTTGTTCAGTATCATTTCGAAGTTGATACGGGGCAGGCAGTTACCGTAAGGTGTTACGTAGATGCTTTTCATACACGTCAGCTCATATTTGGGATTTGTCACATTTTCGTCTATGCACGGAAACATTAAGACTAGATAGACTTTCATGTCGAGGGAAGCAGAAGCAGCCCACGTGCCTTTTAGAAGGGAGTCGTTTCCCAAAGAAACCTCCCTCGAACCCTTGAGATCAACGTGTTGTTCCAGGAGACAGATGCCTTAGGCTCCGGGCACTGCAAAAGGAATAATGAATCAGCAGACTTCATGGCGTGTTTAGCCTTCAGCGCATTTGTTTTCCGGTTGATTCTAGCAGCTAGGGTTGGAGACACGACCGTAGGGAGTATAGGAAATAACGGGGCAGGTCCGTCACCATGGCTTCCGCATGACGGACGTACCCGGACGGGTGTGGGCACCTTCACGGCGTTACTTCAGTGACGGTGACCCCGGGCCCGCTGTTGCATATTCTAGACGGTCCGCATGGCTATGTCTTTATTTTAGGCTTTGTTTTCATTGTCATTTAGTTCATGGGTGAGAAAAATCTGGACATGGAGGATGCTGGGCAAAATGGACCGAGTTTGACCGTGCATTCGAGGTGAGATGTTTAAGTTTGGAAATCGAATCGCCGCCTCCTTTCCAGTGTTTGGTTAAGGGCTGCGGGATGTGTTTTGCAAGTGTGATCTTCTTGAGGTGGGCACGTCAAGTGAGTTCCTGTTTTCCGTGCCGCAGAGGATGGATTAGCATCGCCAGTTCTTCATTTGGAGGCAAAAAACACGGGCGATTTGATGAGAACCGTAAGACATCCCATTGCCGTTGGAGTTAGTCATCGGAGCGATGACTGAGGCTGGGAAGCCACGCTTTCTAATGAATCGTCATCGGGGTCTGCGCAACAACCCATCCCCTTTCTTTCGTGAGGATAACTCTTCCCAGAACGTGGAATCTCTTAGGATTTGCACGCGGATCTCTAGTTGGACCATCGACGTCCGAGACGGTCCTCAGTGAACAACCCGCTTCCGTCTGTGGCGTAGAGGTGAGTCTCTGCTTCCCACACAGTGGGTGCTTGATGAAAACTCACAATCTGTTTCCGGGAAAAGGGAGAGGAGAGAGCTCGGTGTGTGAGAAATCACGTTACTTTCTACAAACATGATACAAAGTGGTTTCGCAGCATCCCGAGGTTCGGGAAGTCTCGCGGAATCGTGACATACTGGCCCTGAGACAGCTTGCAGACAGACGTCCAGTTGGAAAAGGGAAAGGAGAGGTGCCCACTTTTGTGATGAGCTCGCCACCTGCTGACCCTCGAAAGAGATGGGAGATGCAGGGGAGCAGAGAGGACCCCCTGGCTTGGTCAGCTGGATGCTTAACAAAAATTTCTGAGTTCAGACGTGGGCACGTTTTTCTTCTCCTCCGTTCTGGGCACTGTGGGTTGCCGACAGCGCCGTAGGGCGTAGGCGTCGTGTCCCGTGATGGAGGAATGCATTCTTCAGCTCCAGGCCGAATGCGAATGTCGCGGTATGAGGCGTTGTGGGACCTGGGGACTTTGGCGGCACGGACAACGTGCATTGATGCATTGGGCTTCCGGGCCGTTTCCTGCGTTGGCATATACGTTCCGTAAAGCGGGTGCCTTGGAGCGAGGTCTCAGGGGTTCATTTTACAAATGACGAGCTGAGGGCGGACAAAGAGAGGCTCGAACCCCGAAATTGCCCGGTGGGCAAGCACAGAGGTAATTCGGTGTTAACAGACAATCATTCCCTTTCTAAAAAAGTATAAGTTATGGGTCACACAGAAGGGATTTCGCAGCCTCCGGGGCTTCGTCGCAGACTCTCTGTTCTTTGCAGTGTCCAGAGCGCATCGTCAAATCTCCATTCTCCAGGCATCGTGATATTTTCGCGGGGTGTGGACCTGACCAGCCCTGAGGCCGGTCCTCCCGCGGCTGATGGCGGTGACCTGTGTGCCGGCGGCCGCCCTGCCTGGACTGACTGATTCACTGGTCCGAATGCGCCACCTAGTGGCCCCGCGGCCGCAGGCCACCCGCCCGCCCGCCCGCCTGGCTGCTTTGCCCCCGCGG
>NW_011889302.1:207263-209983 GCF_000151845.1 Pteropus vampyrus | reverse complement strand
GGCGTCCATCGACGGGCGGACGGGTGAACAACTGGGGTGCAGCCCCACGGGGGAGTTTACCCGTTGTGAAGAGGGAGGAGGTGCTGACCGCACGCACTGCGGGGTGGGCGGCGGCCGGGGCGTGCAGGGGGACGGGGAGGAAGGGGGTCACGAGGACAGCGTTTCTTTCTAGATTGTTGACCGTGGAGACAGAACTCTGTGCCTAGAGTAAAATCCTTCGCACTGCACGCTCCAAATACCTAATCTTCACGGTGTTCACACTGTCTCGGAAGAACTCTCTACAAACAATTTACATGTGTGATCATTTCTGTGTCCCCCCCATGACCATTTCTGTGTCCCCTACCCCCAGCCTGGTCCCCCACTCCCAACAGGAAGTGCAGAGAGCGACGAGGCACAGGCCGTGGGGACCCAGTGGCATCTCAGACACACGAAGGCTCAGCTCCTAACGCACAAAGGGAAGGAACTTCTCCCTCTGTGGCTTGGTTTCCTTCCCGGCCCCCCCACCCCAGCTTTATCGAGGCATAATTGACAAACAGGAATAACACAGATTTAAGGGGCACGAGGAGATGTGTTGATTTCTAAGCTGAAATGCTCACAAGCTAATTAACATATCCGTCGCCTCGGGCGGTTTTCCGTTTTCTTTTGTGTGCGTGTGAGAACGCGGAAGATCCACTCTCGGCAAAGGCCGTTTGTCAGAGGGCGTGTGGTGAGCTGCGCCGCGCCGCTGTGCGCTGGACGTGCAGAGCTCACTCGTCTTGTATCACTGAAATGCTGGGTCCTGTGACCGCCACTTCCCGCCCCCGGCGGCCGGTCGCCAGCACTGGCCTCTCCGTTTCCTGGAGTCTGAGTATTTTACGTTCTACGTGACAGTGTTTGTCTCATTCTGTGTGGCCTGTTTCGCTTAGCGGAGTGTCCCTCAGGTCGATCCGCGTTGTCACAAATGACAGGGTTTTCTTTCCTCTCAAGGCTGGGTCCTGTTCCATCGTGTGCGTAGAGCGTGTCTCCTCATCCACTCATCCAGTGGCCTCCCTGCTGGGGGGCCAAAGAGCTTGGGTTTAAGAATCTTTCCTAAGACTCTACGATGAATCCTGGTTTTTCTCCCTCCTGACTGCACCGCATCTAAACGAGGTCGTACGTCCAGGTCTCTGTGTGTAAAACATGATGCACCAGCCGGTGTTTCAGACGGTGAATGAGAACCACGTGCCCAAAGGCGGACGATGGGCCTCGTTTCCGGCCGCGTTCGTGGCCGCCAAGCCTCCCTCGCCCTATAGGTGACGTACGGAGCGTGAATGATGCACGCCGTCCCGAGGACACGTCGTGTTCCCCGCCGGAGAGACGGGCGGGAAGACATGCAGCTCAGGCTCCACCTGAGATGTGGAAGGAGCCGTTTATCCTTCACGTTCACCTTCACAGTGCAGACAAGACGCTTGATCAAAAAAGCGGATGGTTTGTCAGGGTCACCACCTGCTCGGGCATGGCTGGGGCACCTGGCTCTTTCAACTGTCATTTCTAACGCTGAGCAAAGGACGCGATTATACCCACAGCTCGTTCTTAGCCACCAGCAGCAGGAAGGGTCTGGCCTCTGTCATCAGCGAGGGGAATGACGCCTCTGTGGCCACAGCGGACGCTTTCCCACCCCGGCTAGGGCTAGGCTCCTGGGGTGACCCTTTAAGACCGATGAGGAAAAGCATTGCTCTTCTAGAATATCCCACTGGCCACCCTCAACTCCCAGCATCCTCTGCGTTGTGCCTGCCACTCGGCGAGGAAAAACGAGGCGCAGACGTAATTACAGCAAAACGGTGGACGCCGTGAACCGGTGTAACAGCTCGGAACGGGCTCTAGCCTGGGGCAGGGCGGAGGGCACGTGTTTTCGGAGCGAAGTGGCTCTCTGGGGACTTTGGTGGTGCTTGCTGATCATTTGGTTATCACAGGACAAACAGAGGGTTTGGCCGTCTTCCAAGGGTAGCGAACTGGGTGAGGCTTCCGGTGAGGACAGCACAGGCGTTTAGGGTGTGGCCGCGGTAACGGCTGAAGTTAATGAGTAAGGGACATTATGACCCGAAAGTCAAAATCGCCAGGGGCGTGGATCGGCAGGCCATCCCTGGGCTCCATGAATGCACAGCTGACTCCCATGAGCAGGACCGTTGTGTTCCTGTGCTGTGGAGACAGGACCCAAATTCGATCCCCAGGCTGGGCGACCCTGGGCAGGTCTCGGCCCCATGTCCCTACGTACAAAATGGTGCGTCTCAATCCCTTGAGGCTGCCATATAAAAATGCCACAGACTGGGGGGCTTCTTAGAGACAGTCGAATTTATCGCTCAGAGTTGCAGAGGCTGGACGTCTGACGTGGAGGCAGCAGGAGACCGGGCGTCTGGCGACGGCCTCGTCTGGTTCATAGATGGCGTCTCCTTGTGGGTCCTCACACAGCGGAGGCCACGGGAGCCGTCCGCACTCTCTTACCCGGCTGCTCCACGCTGGGTCTGGGCACCTCCCCTTTGGGGTTAGGGCTTCCGTTTGTGGATTCAGGGGAGACACAGACATCAGCCTTCATCATGGAGGAGAGGCAGCCCGCAGCCTTGCTCACCCGGGGTGTGGAAGGAACATCCTGGCCACCACCCTCTGGAGCATTCGAGACCTTGCTTCCCGCGGTGTCGTGGCTTCGGCTCAAACGAACTCAAACTTCCATGAAGACTGTTTCCGGTGACATCTGTCATCACCAC
>NW_011889302.1:204867-206492 GCF_000151845.1 Pteropus vampyrus | reverse complement strand
GTCCTCTGAGGCGGCGGGTTGCGTCGCGAAGCAAGGGCGTAGGCAGCTGGGCACACGCTGCTCCTTGTCAGCGTGACCGTCACAGGAGGGGCTCTGAGGAAGCCCTGTCCTGGCCCAGTCTTCTCGTATCATCCGCGCTGTCTCGACACGTTCTGGCCGGACTGTGTGTTTGTCACCGCGCTTCCTTCCCTCCTCCGTCAAGGAATTAAGAGGAGTGACAGTCCCTCTCTCGTCAGTAGATTCTTCCGGGCACGTAGCGGGGGGGAGCGTGTTCGCCGTGGCTTTGACAGAACAGGCCTGCCCGCGAGGTGCCTGGCTGGAGACAGGTCACCATGTCTGAGCGCCGAGCGGCGAGGTCATGCAGGTGCCGCCGGGGTCCTCACGGGCCCTCTGGGAGTGACGAGTGCGTGAAAGATGCGGGAAACACCGTCTGCCGCTGTGAGCCGTGCTGACCGCATCAGCTGGGCTCTCGCCCAAAGTCTGTAAACTAAAAATGCAAAACGGAGCCTTCCTGCGCTCTGTGTTTTACTTCTCCCACGACTGTCACCTGGGGAAGAGACACGGACGAGGGAGAAGGTAAGCGGTCGATTCTGCAAGGACACGGGCCGCGAGGTCTGGAGCACGTGGACGGCGCGCCGTGCCCGTTGCCGCCACTGTGACCTTCAAGGTGCGCACCATGCAGGGCTTCCGCAAACCTCACGCACAGCCGACCTCCGAGACGTTTCGTGCAAGCGCCGAGCGTGGATTGGACAGAGGTGACCCCTTCCTTCTGCAGCGGGGGCGTGAGGCCGGGCAAGGTGTCCGGCAGGGACGCCGTCGGCCAGTCTCCTGGGATCATTAAAGACACATGACCTCCCCGTGCGCTGCCCGGGTGGGCACGTGGGCGGACGACCGAGAGGAGGAAACACACTGTTTTCTCAAAAACGCCTCAGTCACGCATCGGAGGTGCCGGCAGCGAACAGCACAGCTGGGGAAGGAAGATGTTGCCAGGACGTGTGTTTGCTCCTTCTGTGCCTTTTACGGGGGACTGTCCTGCGGACCTTTCCGGAATGGCTGTCACAGGGTGGCTTCTCCCAGAAGCAGACCCTGACACCAGGACTCAGTGCAAGTTTGTGTGTGTGTGAGCGTGTGTGTATCTGTGCGTGGTGTATCTGTGTGTGCGTCTGTATCTGCCTCTGTGTGTGTGTGTGTGTCTGTGTGTGTGTGTGTGTCTGTGTGTGTACAAACACGTCTTTAGGACACCATGTTGCTTGGTCCCTGTCCACCGGTGACTCTGTCCAGTTTTAAAGTCCCCGGGGTGTGAGGACGAGACAAACACGCAGCCCCGCCTTCCTTTTCAAGAGCCTGTCTTTGTTCTTGTTCATTTTTTTTGACAACACCAGCAGAAAGGCGGAGCTGGGAAACACAAACCTGCCTAGTTTCTAATTCTCTCAGTGACGGCGCCATCGAAACGTAGCCAGCCGCAGCGCCCGCGTCCCCAGTGCGAGCAGACGTGCCGGTTCTCCGTGTGTAGGGGAGAGCAGCCTGCCGTCCACTCTCTCCAGCTTGTGGATACGTGTGCAGAAGGTCAATCCCGACGTGAGGACGGGTTTAAATGGTTAATTAGTCCCCGAAGAAGGAGGGGA
>NW_011889302.1:192749-196822 GCF_000151845.1 Pteropus vampyrus | reverse complement strand
ATATAAACCACATTTCAGAGTCCTGCGGTGTGCACGCATGCCTTCGGAGACTGCTTGTCCTCTGAGGCGGCGGGTTGCGTCGCGAAGCAAGGGCGTAGGCAGCTGGGCACACGCTGCTCCTTGTCAGCGTGACCGTCACAGGAGGGGCTCTGAGGAAGCGCTGTCCCGGACCAGTCTTCTCGTATCATCCGCGCTGTCTCGACACGTTCTGGCTGGACTGTGTGTTTGTCACCGCGCTTCCTTCCCTCTTCCGTCAAGGAATTAAGAGGAGTGACAGTCACTCTCTCGTCAGTAGATTCTTCCGGGCACGTAGCGGGGGGGAGCGTGTTCGCCGTGTCTTTGACAGAACAGGCCTGCCCGCGAGGTGCCTGGCTGGACACACGTCACCATGTCTGAGCGCCGAGCGGCGAGGTCATGCAGGTGCCGCCGGGGTCCTCGCGGGCCCTCTGGGAGTGACGAGTGCGTGAAAGATGCGGGAAACACCGTCTGCCGCCGTGAGCCATGCTGACCGCATCAGCTGGGCTCTCGCCCAAAGTCTGTAAACTAAAAATGCAAAACGGAGCCTTCCTGCGCTCTGGGTTTTACTTCTCCCACGACTGTCACCTGGGGAAGAGACACGGACGAGGGAGAAGGTAAGCGGTCGATTCTGCAAGGACACGGGCTGCGAGGTCTGGAGCATGTGGACGACGCGCCGTGCCCGTTGTCGCCACTGTGACCTTCAAGGTGCGCACCATGCAGGGCTTCCGCAAATCTCATGCACAGCCGACCTCCGAGACGTTTCGTGCAAGCGCCGAGCGTGGATTGGACAGAGGTGACCCCTTCCTTCTGCAGCGGGGGCGTGAGGCCGGGCAAGGTGTCCGGCACGGACGCCGTCGGCCAGTCTCCTGGGATCATTAAAGACACATGACCTCCCCGTGCGCTGCCCGGGTGGGCACGTGGGCGGACGACCGAGAGGAAGAAACACACTGTTTTCTCAAAAACGCCTCGGTCACGCATCGGAGGTGCCGGCGTGAACAGCACAGCTGGGGAAGGAAGATGTTGCCAGGACGTGTGTTTGCTCCTTCTGTGCCTTTTACGGGGGGCTGTCCTGCGGACCTTTCCGGAATGGCTGTCACAGGGTGGCTTCTCCCAGAAGCAGACCCTGACACCAGGACTCAGTGCAAGTTTGTGTGTGTGTGAGTGTGTGTGTATCTGTGCGTGGTGTATCTGTGTGTGTGTATCTGTGTGTGTGTGTGTGTGTGTGTGCAAACACATCTTTGGGACACCGTGTTGCTTGGTCCCCATCCACCGGTGACTCTGTCCAGTTTTAACGTCCCCGGGGTGTAAGGACGAGACGAACACGCAGCCCCGCCTTCGTTTTCAAGAGCCTCTCTTTGTTCTTGTTCATTTTTTTTGACAGCACCAACAGAAGCCAGCAGAAAGGCGGAGCTGGGAAACACAAACCTGCCTAGTTTCTAATTCTCTCAGAGACGGCGCCATCGAAACGTAGCCAGCCGCAGCGCCCGCATCCCCAGTGCGAGCAGACGTGCCGGTTCTCCGCGTGTAGGGGAGAGCAGCCTGCCGTCCACTCTCTCCAGCTTGTGGATACGTGTGCAGAAGGTCAATCCCGACGTGAGGACGGGTTTAAACAGTTAATTAGTCCCCGAAGAAGGAGGGGACGCGCTCCTCGGCTGGAGCATAAAAAGGAACCTCAATGCGTCTCGTGCGTGTTTCCCTGGGGACGTGGGACGTTCTCTTCTATATTAAAAAATATAAAGAAACTCCTGACTGCTCATTAGCCCCTGAACATATCGTACTGATTCCCACGCTATTAAAAAAATATATATATGCCACGTTTCGCGACGCAGCGGTGGGCGAGCAGGGAGGGGACGGGCTCAGCGCGCCTCTGGCTGAGACGGCTGGCTTCTGATTGCAATTGGTTTTTAAATTATGCACCTCAACCAGGAGCTCAATGGTGAAATTCACATGCAGTGTCACGCGCAGGGCAGTCGAGGGTTCGCTGGCTCGGTGTTCTCTCCCCCGTGAAAAAGGCTTTGACCAGGGCACCTGTGTGGGGATGGGGCGGGGGGCTGGCCAAGGGGCCTCCTGGGGCCCCCTCTTTCTGTCAGCCTGGACTTAGACTTTGGCCGTGGCCCTTCCAGGGTAACAAGGCTGCGGGGAACGTGGGGGAAACGGCCACCTGCTCGCTTCGCTGATTTCAGAATCTCCTTCTGCTTCACGCTCGGCTGCGTCCCGCATCGACCACGGCGACATTCTGCTCCCCGCCGGCCCTCGGGCTCTGGCTCACTGCCCTGCAGGGCCGGCCCTGCGGTCCCTCCTCAGAAGACACGGGGCCTTCCTTCCGGGGCGAAGGACCCCCTTTCCTTTTCCGATGCCCACCTGCTGGGAACAGCCTGAGATTTGCTCCTGGGAATTTTGTAAGTTAGTGTCATCTGTGTGGTTCGTGGTCAAGATATGAACAAATGTGGATAGATAATTAGACATACAGATGGATGGGCGGATGGATGGATGGGCGGATGGATGGATGGATGGATGGATGGATGGATGCGTAGTAGGTAAGTACATACATAGATGATACAAAGATAAATATAGAGATTGTTGGTTGTATGGAAGAATGGATGTATGGTGGATGAGTGGATGATGGATACAGATAGATTAGATGATAGATAGACAGACAGACAGACAGACAGACAGATAGACAGACAAACAGACAGACAGACAGATAGATAGATAGATAGATAGGTAGATGGAGGAAGGATGGAGGAAGGATATATAGATAGATAATAGATGGATGGATGGATGGATGGATGGATGGATGGATGAATGAATAAGTAGATGGATGGATGGATGGATGGATGCGTTGTAGGTAAGTACATAGATAGATGATACAAAGATAAATATAGAGATTGTTGGTTGTATGGAAGAATGGATGTATGGTGGATGAGTGGATGATAGATACAGATTGATTAGATGATAGATAGACAGACAGACAGACAGACAGACAGATAGATAGGTAGATGGAGGAAGGATGGAGGAAGGATATATAGATAGATAATAGATGGATGGGCGGATGGATGGATGGATGGATGGATGGATGGACGGACGGATGGATGGATGGATGGATGGATGGATGGATGGATGGATAGATGGATGCGTAGTAGGTAAGTACATAGATAGATGATACAAAGATAAATATAGAGATTCTTGGTTGTATGGAAGAATGGATGTATGGTGGATGAGTGGATGATAGATACAGATAGATTAGATGATAGATAGATAGATAGATAGATAGATAGATAGATAGATAGATAGATGATAGATAGATAGATAGATACATAAATAGATAGATAGATAGATAGATAGGTAGATGGAGGAAGGATGGAGGAAGGATATATAAATAGATAATGGATGGATGGATGGATGGATGGATGGATGGATGGATGGAGGGATGGATGGATGGATGGATGGAGGGAGGGATGGATGAATAAGTAGATGGATACATAGATCACATAGATACATAGATGATAGATGATAGACAGACAGACATAGAGATGGATGATAGACAGGTATGTAGATCAACATGGTTAAAATTAAGACACCCTGTGGACCGCAGGTCCCAGGGTAATTAAATGACAAGCCTTCAGAAGATGCTTTTAGGCTGAACATGTTTAACACTTCAAAGACCCGGGCAGCTACCTCCAGCGGCGGAGAACGCAGAAGGCATTGAGATCCACACCATCCCCGTGGCCCACGCGAGCTCGTGGACCCGACCTGGCGCCTTCGAAACTCTGGGACGTTTTGTGCCGTTCCTTAAGGAAGTCGTCAGGACGACGTTGGCACCTGGAGGAGGACGTGACGGACCTCGGCCGAGCAGCCTGACTCGGGGACACCCCAGAAGCAACGAAGCGACGTTCACCAAGGACAATCCCAGACCCCAGGGGTGGCCGTCTGGGACAGAGAGACCGGGCAGCAGAGAGGATGCGTCTGCCCCACCTGCGTTTGGTCACGGATTCTGGCTGCTGTGCCCTTGTTTATCCAGTCCGATCTCTGTGTTTGTAAAAATAAAATCCCGA
>NW_011889302.1:189768-191226 GCF_000151845.1 Pteropus vampyrus | reverse complement strand
TGCTGCGCTCACCCCGCCGTACCCCACGTGGCCTGTGGCTCTTAGCCCCACGGGCATCCTGTGCCCTGCCTGCCACAGGCCTTGGCACCTGCGACTCCCACCACCTGAGCTCCCCCCACCCCCTCTGAGACAGGCATGCCCCTCCTTCTGCAGCTGCCTGCTCCGCTGTCCCTTCCCGTCCAGGGGAGCCCCTCTGCTCCCGGCCCGGCCCTGGCAGCTCCCCTGCCATCCGTGTTAGCAGCAGGAAGCATCGAGGAGGTTTTAGCATTGGCGGCTTGAGCAGACGTGACCCGGGCGTGGGGCGCAGGCCACAGCGATGGAAGGAGGGGGCGTGTTTGCAGACAGGACGTAAAAGATCAAGAATTCGAATGACTCTTGAAAAAATGTCCTGCAGTCAGCTGTGCCCCGGGTGGGGGGCGGGGGGTGGGGTTCAGCGCCTGCTCCCCCGGGAAGCTGAGAACAAGGGTGCCTGTGTCAGCAGCGGAGTCTCCGGGCAGAGTCGCCAGGCGGCGGTGGGCAAGCGTGTTTGCGGCCGGGAGCTCGCATGACGGGCCCAGTGGAGGGACCCAGGCTCGCAGGAGACGCACGCCTTCTCCCCCTTTCCCTGCCATCCCGGGGGGCCGCCTGCGCTCCCCATGGCGTGGGCGGAGACACACTCCCCTTCGAAGGCGAGGTCCGGGTCTTTGGCGTGTTCAGGGAGCCGGGCGTTTGGCCCCGGACCCCGGGCCGACCGAGATTTGGAGTGATGGCTGCTGGCCAGCAATGAAACGAGGCTTTTGGGGAGCAGGGAGGCCAGGGCGTGGGGGGCCTTGCTTCCGCCCCAGAGCACTGTAGTGCCGCATCCTGGGTCTCCCTCAGCGTCCCAGACTCGCCCCATACGAGAAGGCGGAGCACAGGGCCCAACTGTCCCCGTCTGCTCAGGCTGGGCCTGTGCACTCTGGCGCCCATAACGGAAATCAGCTCAGTGACAGCTTCGGGATCGATGGTCCGCAGAGGTGGCTGCGCAGCCCGTCGCCGGCTTGCCGTCGGATTCGTCCACTTCCCAGCCCAGCCGGACGCGCCCCGTGTGCGCCGGCTGTGCAGGGCGTGAAGCGTCCGTTGCCAGCGGTGCGTCCCCGTGGCCGTGTTAGAAAGAGCCTGTCTTCGGGGCTACCCCTGCGAGGCTGGGGGCCGCCAGGCGCCCCTCGGCCTGGGGGCTCATCACGTCTCAGCTTCGGTTTGCTCCCGTCCACACCCCTGTGTGCTGCCACTGGACCCATAACAAGGTCCGTAGGCGGGTAGTGATCCGTTTGCCGATGTGGCCGTGACCGTTTTCTGCGTAGCACGGTCGACCCGCAGGTGCCTCTTCCGCCCTTGCCCCGCCCGCCCCCGGGTCGTGTGTGTGTGTGTGTGCGTGCGTGTGTGTGTGTGTGTGTGTGTGTGTGTGTGTGTGTGTGTGTGTCTGCCTTCCCGCCCTCC
>NW_011889302.1:187089-187974 GCF_000151845.1 Pteropus vampyrus | reverse complement strand
CCTTCCCGCCCTCCGCTCCACCTCATTCCAAATCTCCCCTTGGACGGGCAGACAAAGGAACCGTCACGGGAAAGAGACAGCAGGGCGGACAACTCGGAGGCGGGGCCCGTTATCTCGCCATCTACGAGGACGAAGGTCTTCCTGCAGGACGGCGACGCTTGATTCTGAAACAATGTGAGGGCCAGGCGAGCCAGGACGGAGGCGCACATCCGTCCGGGGCTGTGTGGGCGACACAGGAAGCCACAGACGCGCCTTCGCTGGGGTGCACACCCACAGTTAGCAGGACGGTGCAGCCATCTGCTCGCTGTCTGACCGACGTTCTCAGAGCCCAACGTGGGGTCCCGTGTAACGCAGGGGCCCCAAACATGGGCGAGCAGCTCGGTGCTCAGACTCGGGGCTTCATCTGAAAAGGAGACCGGGACGGAGGGGCGTCCGCCACCTGCTGCAAACTCAGGGTCTGCATGCCATGTCGCAGCTCCTGGCACTCCTGCCCCGTCTGGAGACGTCAAGGGCCGTACACGTGGGCGGACGAAGTGGACATCCGTGCGTTCGTTCGCCTGTCACTGAGACTTGGCAGACCCTTAGGAACACACCTGTCAAGCCACAGTGGTATCACCTGTGGGGATGTCCGCCGATGAGAAGCACACGCGTCTGCATCGCGCAGGTATCTCAAAATATCCTTGACAATCGTCACCGTCGCTGAGAACTGACCCGGCCGTTACACCTGCGTCTGGACCCTTCAGTTTCATAGGTGCGTGACACCCAGTGGTTCCCCGACACCCATGATACACGGCCAGGCTTCAGAAACGGGGTGTTCTGACCGTGTTGGGGAGCTCTGTGTCCACACCCAGCAAAGGAGCCCAGGTCAGAACACGCTCTTCGATG
>NW_011889302.1:181482-187039 GCF_000151845.1 Pteropus vampyrus | reverse complement strand
CCGTACACGTGGGCGGACGAAGTGGACATCCGTGCGTTCGTTCGCCTGTCACTGAGACTTGGCAGACCCTTAGGAACACACCTGTCAAGCCACAGCGGTATCACCTGTGAGGATGTCCACCGATGAGAAGCACACGCGTCTGCATCGCGCAGGTATCTCAAAATATCCTTGACGATCGTCACCGTTGCTGAGAACTGACCCGGCCGTTACACCTGCGTCTGGACCCTTCAGTTTCATGGACACATAGGTGCGTGACACCCAGTGGTTCCCCGACACCCATGATACGCGGCCAGGCTTCAGAAACGGGGTGTTCTGACCGTGTTGGGGAGCTCTGTGTCCACACCCAGCAAAGGAGCCCAGGTCAGAACACGCTCTTCGATGGAGCGGCAATTTGGGGTCAGCTGACCCAGTGTCTGCACACGCGCTGGGTGAAGTGCATGGGTGACAGCTGTACCTACACACGTCTGTTTTTTAAGATCCGGGGGTGTTTATCCCATCAGGCGCTGAGGATGCTTTTCGTGAAAGCACACGCTGACATTTGTGCTCAAATTCCGGTCCGCCTTCCTGTTCCCCACGGTAGGACAGTCTGAATTTTCTCTCTCATGCTTCCCGCGGGCGTGTCCTTGGATTCACAACGAACATATACCAACAGCTGCTGAAAAATGCACAAGGGTAAGGACTCTTTCCAGATGTCTTTGGAGGTCCGTGGACAAGCGATGGTGAAGGCTTTGCATCTCATGCAGCTGGTGAGCTTTGGGAAAAGGTGGGCCGGGGGTATGAATACTTGGCGGATGGCTCTGCATGAGCAGCCGGGAGCCAGCACGAGCGGATGTGAGTATGCATGCGTGCCTCTGCGAGTGTGTGCATGTGTGTGCATGTGCGTGCATATGTGTGGGCATGCATGCACGTGCATATGTGTGTGAGTATGCATGCATTGTGTGTGTGCATATGTGTGCACACGTGTGGGCATGTGCGCAGTGGATATGTGTGAGGATGCATGCATTGTGTGTGCATATGCGTGCACGCGTGTGGGCGGGCATGCATGTACTGCATGAATGTGTGCATACATGCATTGTATGTCCTCATATGTGTGCGCATGTGTGGGCATGCATGCAGTGCATATGTGTGAGGATGCATGTGTGCGCGTGTGTGGGCATGCATGCAGTGCGTATGTGTGAGGATGCATGCCTCGCGTGTGCATGTGTGCGCGTGTGTGGGCATGCATGCAGTACGTATGTGTGAGGATGCACGCCTCGCGTGTGCACGTGTGTGCGTGTCTGAGTGTTTGATCACAGGGGACAGGGACTCTAACCAGAGACAGAGCGAGAGAAGGGAGGGCGGGCACAGAGTCGGAGAGGGTGGAGGCAGGAAGGAGACAGGACAGAGAGAGCAGAGACAGGATGGGGGGCAGCGGGGAGACGGGGCGCGGAATGAGCGTGTGCCGGGAAGCGTGAACGGCGGAAGCACCCTCTTCCGGAGCAGGAAGGGGGCTGCCGACGTCCCTCGCTCTCGTGAGAAGGCCATGAAGTGGACGCTCCGTAGGGCATTTGGCCTCACTGGAGGTGTCCCCTGGGGACCACACGTGTGACCTGGGCCACCTCCCTGGCCCCCTTGTGTCCAGAATCGCGTGGAGGGTTGGGAAGCGGGGGCGTGAAGCATTATGCTCGTCCTGCATGTGGGAAAGGCGTCGCAGACGCATCCTCTTCCGTGCGAAGGGGACGAGGGTGTCCTCACGAGGGGGCGTCCGGTCAAGGTCGCAGGCACGCGGGCCGGGACTGTCTCTGACTCGCGCTGGTGTGAGATGTGCGCGAAGGGTCAGTCTTCAGATCCGAAGGGCGTCTTGTGCGTCTGAGGACCCCACGCTGACGGAGGAGACAGACTTCTCAGCCATCGCTGGCCACTCCGGGAGGACGGGTCGGTAAAGAGAGATCCAGCTGTCCCCACCCGGTGGCCGGCTGCGGCCGGACACACATCCTGCTTTGCTTTCTGTGAGTATTATCTGTGGCTCCGTGTCCTGTCTTTAAAAACATTCTTTTGCAGGTGACTCCCTGGTTTTCCCAGTGCCATTTATGGAAGAGGCTTTCCTTTCTCCACTGTACGTTTTTGGCTTTTTGGTAGAAAATTATTTGCCCGGATAAACATGGGTTCACGTCTGGACTCTCCATTCTGCTCCGCTGGTCCGTGTGTCTGTTTTGCTGCCGAGACCGTGCCGTTCCGACGACTGTCACTCTGCGGTATAATTCGAAGCCGGGCAAAGTGATGCCTCCAGCCTCGATCTGTTTTCTCGTGACGGCTTTGGCAATTCGGGGTCTTTTGTGCTTCCATAGGAATCCGATGATTGTTTGTTCTATTTCTTTAAAAAAAACGCCGATGGGATTGTGATGGAGATCGCATTAAATCTGTATGATGCTTTAGGTAATAAGGGCATTTTAACCATGTTGAGCAGACTCGTGGTTCCTACAGGGTCGGTGGAGCGGGGGAGGCAGACGGGGTCAAGGGGGTGGCGACAGAAAGAAATCGAACTGCGGGACGCGAACCCACAAGGCGATGCGTATCTGCCTCCCTGTTACAATGTACAGCTGACACGCCGCAGATTTCGTTAACCGATGTGACCATGAAACATAAATTCATTAATTCAGAAAGTGAACTAAATTAAGACCACCGTTGCAATGGCAAATGGTGTTTAAAACACCAAGTCGCTCCGGGAGCGAAACATTTCATTTCCATCATCGTTTTTTTTTTTTTTTTTAAACAAAACAAAACAAAACTACAGCACAGCAGAACTTTGGAGACTCTCCAGAGCCGCATTCTTTGTGGTTGGAGAAGCCAGCCCAGGCGGTCAGCACATCTCCATGGAGACGGAGCATACACGGCCAGGCTTCAGAAACGGGGTGTTCTGACCGTGTTGGGGAGCTCTGTGTCCACACCCAGCAAAGGAGCCCAGGTCAGAACACGCTCTTCGATGGAGTGGCAATTTGGGGTCAGCTGACCCAGTGTCTGCACACGCGCTGGGTGAAGTGCATGGGTGACAGCTGTACCTACACACGTCTGTTTTTTAAGATCCGGGGGTGTTTATCCCATCAGGCGCTGAGGATGCTTTTCGTGAAAGCACACGCTGACATTTGTGCTCAAATTCCGGTCCGCCTTCCTGTTCCCCACGGTAGGACAGTCTGAATTTTCTCTCTCATGCTTCCCGCGGGCGTGTCCTTGGATTCACAACGAACATATACCAACAGCTGCTGAAAAATGTACAAGGGTAAGGACTCTTTCCAGATGTCTTTGGAGGTCCGTGGACAAGCGATGGTGAAGGCTCTGCATCTCATGCAGCTGGTGAGCTTTGGGAAAAGGTGGGCCGGGGGTATGAATACTTGGCGGATGGCTCTGCATGAGCAGCCGGGAGCCAGCACGAGCGGATGTGAGTATGCATGCGTGCCTCTGCGAGTGTGCGCGTGTGTGTGCATGTGCGTGCATATGTGTGGGCATGCATGCACGTGCATATGTGTGTGAGTATGCATGCATTGTGTGTGTGCATATGTGTGCACACGTGTGGGCATGTGTGCAGTGGATATGTGTGAGGATGCATGCATTGTGTGTGCATATGCATGCACGCGTGTGGGCGGGCATGCATGTACTGCATGAATGTGTGCATACATGCATTGTATGTCCTCATATGTGTGCGCGTGTGGGCATGCATGCAGTGCATATGTGTGAGGATGCACGCCTCGCGTGTGCATGTGTGCACGTGTGTGGGCATGCATGCAGTGGATATGTCTGAGGATGCATGCATTGTGTGTGCATATGCGTGCATGCGTGTGGGCGGGCATGCACGTACTGCATGAATGTGTGCATACCTGCATTGTATGTCCTCATATGTGTGCACGTGTGTGGGCATGCATGAAGTGCATATGTGTGAGGATGCATGTGTGCGCGTGTGTGGGCATGCATGCAGTGCATATGTGTGAGGATGCACGCCTCGCGTGTGCACATGTGTGCGTGTCTGAGTGTTTGATCATAGGGGACAGGGACTCTAACTAGAGACAGAGGTAGAGAAGGGAGGGCGGGGACAGAGTCGGAGAGGGTGGAGGCAGGAAGGAGACAGGACAGAGAGAGCAGAGACAGGGTGGGGGGCAGCGGGGAGACGGGGGGCGGAATGAGCGTGTGCCGGGAAGCGTGAACGGCGGAAGCACCCTCTTCCGGAGCAGGAAGGGGGCTGCCGACGTCCCTTGCTCTCGTGAGAAGGCCATAAAGTGGGCGCTCCGTAGGGCATTGGGCCTCACTGGAGGTGTCCCCTGGGGACCACACGTGTGACCTGGGCCACCTCCCTGGCCCCCTTGTGTCCGGAATCGCGTGGAGGGTCGGGAAGCGGGGGCGTGAAGCATTATGCTCGTCCTGCATGTGGGAAAGGCGTCGCAGACGCATCCTCTTCCGTGTGAAGGGGACGAGGGTGTCCTCACGAGGGGGGCGCCCGGTCAAGGTCGCAGGCACGTGGGCCGGGACTGTCTCTGACTCGCGCTGGTGTGAGATGTGCGTGAAGGGTCAGTCTTCAGATCCGAAGGGCGTCTTGTGCGTCTGAGGACCCCACGCTGACAGAGGAGACAGACTTTTCAGCCATCGCTGGCCACTCCGGGAGGACGGGTTAGTAAAGAGAGATCCAGCTGTCCCCACCCGGTGGCCGGCTGCGGCCGGACACACATCCTGCTTTGCTTTCTGTGAGTATTATCTGTGGCTCCGTGTCCTGTCTTTAAAAACATTCTTCTACAGGTGGCTCCCTGGTTTTCCCAGTGCCATTTATGGAAGAGGCTTTCCTTTCTCCACTGTACGTTTTTGGCTTTTTGGTGGAAAATTATTTGCCCGGATAAACACGGGTTCACGTCTGGACTCTCCATTCTGCTCCGCTGGTCCGTGTGTCTGTTTTGCTGCCGAGACCGTGCCGTTCCGACGACTGTCACTCTGCGGTATAATTCGAAGCCGGGCAGAGTGATGCCTCCAGCTTCGTTCTGTTTTCTCGTGTCGGCTTTGGCAATTCGGGGTCTTTTGTGCTTCCATAGGAATCCGGTGATTGTTTGTTCTATTTCTTTAAAAAAAACGCCGATGGGATTGTGATGGAGATCGCATTAAATCTGTATGACGCTTTAGGTAATAAGGTCATTTTAACTATGTTGAGCAGACTCGTGGTTCCTACAGGGTCGGTGGTGGGGGGGAGGTAGACGGGGTCAAGGGGGTGGCGACAGAAAGAAATCGAACTGCGGGACGCGAACCCACAAGGCGATGCGTATCTGCCTCCCTGTTACAATGTACAGCTGACACGCCGCAGATTTCGTTAACCGATGTGACCATGAAACATAAATTCATTAATTCAGAAAGTGAACTAAATTAAGACCACCGTTGCAATGGCAAATGGTGTTTAAAACACCAAGTCGCTCCGGGAGCGAAACATTTCATTTCCATCATCGTTTTTTTTTTTTTTTTTAAACAAAACAAAACAAAACTACAGCACAGCAGAACTTTGGAGACTCTCCAGAGCCGCATTCTTTGTGGTTGGAGAAGCCAGCCCAGG
>NW_011889302.1:180076-180877 GCF_000151845.1 Pteropus vampyrus | reverse complement strand
GGGTTCACGTCTGGACTCTCCATTCTGCTCCGCTGGTCCGTGTGTCTGTTTTGCTGCCGAGACCGTGCCGTTCCGACGACTGTCGCTCTGCGGTATAATTCGAAGCCGGGCAAAGTGATGCCTCCAGCCTCGATCTGTTTTCTCGTGACGGCTTTGGCAATTCGGGGTCTTTTGTGCTTCCATAGGAATCCGATGATTGTTTGTTCTATTTCTTTAAAAAAAACGCCGATGGGATTGTGATGGAGATCGCATTAAATCTGTATGATGCTTTAGGTAATAAGGGCATTTTAACCATGTTGAGCAGACTCGTGGTTCCTACAGGGTCGGTGGAGCGGGGGAGGCAGACGGGGTCAAGGGGGTGGCGACAGAAAGAAATCGAACTGCGGGACGCGAACCCACAAGGCGATGCGTATCTGCCTCCCTGTTACAATGTACGGCTGACACTCCGCAGATTTCGTTAACCGATGTGACCATGAAACATAAATTCATTAATTCAAAAACAAAACAGACAGGGGTGGGCGAAGTGTGGGGGGGGGGCGGCGCCCCGGGGAAAACCAGGAGCAGAGCCTAGTGACGGAGCTGTGCTGTAGTTTTGTTTTGCAATGGCAAATGGTGTTTAAAACACCAAGTCGCTCCGGGAGCGAAACATTTCATTTCCATCATCGTTTTTTTTTTTTTTTAAACAAAACAAAACAAAACTACAGCACAGCAGAACTTTAGAGACTCCCCAGAGCCGCATTCTTTGTGGTTGGAGAAGCCAGCCCAGGCGGTCAGCACATCTCCATGGAGACGGAGCCAACA
>NW_011889302.1:178585-180007 GCF_000151845.1 Pteropus vampyrus | reverse complement strand
TCGGGGGCTCGGGAGGGGGGCGCCCTGCAGTGCCCGCTTGTTTCCCAGTCCGTCCCGAAGCCCTGTGCTCGGATTCGAAAGTGGACTTTGGTGCCTTAGGGACTGTGTGTTTGGGTCTTTGCTGCGAGGAACAGGGAGGGAGAGGGGGTTCGAAGCTGGACAGGGCTGGGCTCGCTCATTCCAGCCTGGGGGATGGAAAGACACTGGTGACTCGGGCTGGCTCGCAGTGAACAGCACTTCCTCTGAGGCGGGGGGAGCTGTGCACACCCCAACATACTGCACACACACACACAAGCACACGTACACACACACACACGCACACACACGCACACGCACACACGCACACACACATGCGCAGTGAGGTTCTCTTCTGTGAGGAGAGGGAGTGTCTTGGGCTGGGCTCCCCAGAAAGCACATGCTGAGGTGTGTCCTCAAGTGAGAGCGACTTTCGAGCTCTGAGCATGAGTCATTCCTCGCCCGCAGCTGCCCCGTCCACCAGGGCTCAGGGCCATTGTCACGGTGGGTCACAAGACCGCAGGAGTGTCCAGCCTGCCACCCAGAAGGACTCACTGGTTCCAGAAGGCCAGCGTTGGGGAAGAGTCCCCCGGATCCGGAAACGGGGGGCCACTTTGAGGCCGTCTGCTGTGACAGCTCTGCTGTGACAGCTCTGCTGCCCTCCACAGGCTGCTGCCTACGCCTGTGCCCACCACGGCCACAGCTTCCGACCTGAACTCACGCCCCGCCCCCCGCCCCAGCTCCGCTCGACAGCTGCGGAAACCAGCTCAGTGGCACCCATCCCTGGGCCCCCTTCCTTGGGTGGCATCTCTTACTCCCACCTACCCCTTGGGGTGCCCGCCGTGCCGCCTTTTCCCCACCCGCAAGGTGACTGAGACTCACGCCCTCCCAGCGTCCCACCTGGCCTGGCCCCGTGTTAGTGGCAGGGTCTGGCCTCACGCGTGCACACCCACACTGGGCATTCTGTGCGTGGGGCCAATTCGAGCTACCGATGTTTTCACACGCACCCTGATTGGGCGACGCCGATTCTAAACAAAGCAGCCCAGTGTGTAAGCCCTTGTCCGCCCTCAACAATTCCTGGAAATACGGCACAGGGCCCCCCGTCCTGAGCGCTGTGGTGAGGTGAGACCCCTTTCGCGTAAATCTAGGAGGGCTGGTCCGTCCGGGGAGAGTGACCATGTGGTGCCAGGAACACGTGACACTAGGGCTGAACGTATCTCCCAGAACTGCATTCAGACGTGGTTGTCCGTAAACGTTTTTTGCTCGGCCCGTAAGTGACACGTAAGCCCCGTGCAATGCTTCGTGCCTGTAAGGTCAGGGTTAGGCCGATGCCTCGGGGAAATGCGTCGACTTCAGTTGATGGCATTCGGTGACATTATTCACTTTAATGAGGTCTGTGGCCTCACG
>NW_011889302.1:174149-178535 GCF_000151845.1 Pteropus vampyrus | reverse complement strand
ATTCTGTGCGTGGGGCCGATTCGAGCTACCGATGTTTTCACACGCACCCTGATTGGGCGACGCCGATTCTAAACAAAGCAGCCCCGTGTGTAAGCCCTTGTCCGCCCTCAACAATTCCTGGAAATACGGCACGGGGCCCCCCGTCCTGAGCGCTGTGGTGAGGTGAGACCCCTTTCGCGTAAATCTAGGAGGGCTGGTCCGTCCGGGGAGAGTGACCAAGTGGTGCCAGGAACACGTGACACTAGGGCTGAACGTATCTCCCAGAACTGCATTCAGACGTGGTTGTCCGTAAAGGTTTTTTGCTCGGCCCGTAAGTGACACGTAAGCCCCGTGCAATGCTTCGTGCCTGTAGGGTCAGGGTTAGGCCGATGCCTCGGGGAAATGCGTCGACTTCAGTTGATGGCATTCGGTGACATTATTCACTTTAATGAGGTCTGTGGCCTCACGATCAGCATGTTCCCAGGTCGGCATCTTGGCTCTCCTATCGTCCCATAGGGATCAAGGATAATGTCCCCAGGAGCGTGACACATAACTGGACCCTGGGGATGGGTCTGGCATCCCCGTGACTTTCTGTGAGTCGATAATCAAAGGTTTTTTTTTTTAAGTCACAATTTTTAAAACTCCTTCAGAAAACAGTGACATTTCACGGTCTCTTTCAAGATCTCCATCTCCTTCGGAATCTCGAAACAATGAGTCGCTTCCGCAGACAGAGACCGCCCAGCGTGCGTCTTGGCCCGCGATTCAGCGGGATTTTGTGAGACGGGGAGCCAGGTTTACTGCGACAGGCAGCGAGTGGCCTGGCTTATTCGAAGTCAGGCTTAGGCATTTTCTAGAATCCGTAAAGAGAGTACAGTCATGGATGTGCAGACACACACAGACACACACACACACACACACACACACACAGACACACACACACACACGGCAGACCTCCCACTTCATTCATTTACAGATCAGGAAAACACACAAGTAGCTCACCTACGTGTCATTATCAGACCCTGGAGCAGAAGGTACAACTTGTAAAATACGCTGTTTCCATGTCAAGCGACAAGGCCTCCAGGCCCTGGGGGCGTTTTCTTGTTCTGATGATGAGGATGCTGGTAATTAATGTCGTCCGCGGGTCCCAGGTGGGGACCGCCTCGTAAGCGCTCGGCTTCGATGCTGTGCCAGTTGACAGTCACCGTGCGACAGGGCCATGCGGCTTATATTCCGAGCGTGTGTTTCCTGAGGCCTGTTGGTGTTTTTCTGCACATGCGTGTGGCCCCTAGAGGTATATGCTTCACACCTGGGAAGCACCTGTAAACCACACACCACCGCGCTTGACCTTGACCTCTGGGGGAGGGGTGAACGAGGGAACGAAAGCCAGGGAGACGAACTCAGATCCCTGGAGACCTCCCCTTCCTCGAGAGCTGAAGGAATCGAAAGCTCCTCGAGGATGACTTTACTTAGACCACCCCCCCCCCTCCGGCCACACGCACACCCGAAAGCCCCAGAGGAAGTGGTGGTCCCGGTAAACCATCGGTGTTGTCCGTTAGGTCGGTCGGTCGCACAGGGGACAGCTGTGGTGCTGAGCAGGCCCCAGTGTGGGCAGCGCTATGGGCTCTGCCAGCAGGACCAACCTCTACCTCTTGGCGTCTTAAAACGATAATCTCCGATGTCACTCGTGACTCTGCGGCCTGGCCATGTGGGTGGGGGTCAGCGGGGTGCTGCTTCCAGTATCAGCTGGGCTCACCCATGACTCAGAGGCCCGCTGCCCAGCGGGTGAGGAAGGGCTTTTTGATGACTCAGCTGGAACGGCTCTGGCTGGTGGCACGTGCAACGTCAGCCTCAGGCCGTGCATCCGGTGGCACAGGTGGGGAGCTCAGGAGCTCAGACACGTAGCTGTCACTTGTGCTACATCGATTTCATTGGCTGCAGCAAGTGACAATAGCCATCAGGGGTGAGCGTGTGGACGCCCCCCGTCAGTGCGAGCAGCCACAAAGTGGCCCTGCAGAAGATCGTGCGCACGTGTGCAAACCATCTTCACGGCGTAGAACCGACCCTCCCCAAACACCCCGAGCCTGAGAACACCTGGAGGGGGCAGGGACGGCCACCAGGCAGCTCCCCCACGGCGACTGTCGTGGACTCGCCAGCCCGGACGCTCTTCTGGGTCGGCAGGATGAGTGTTGCTTTGCATTCCCCAGGTCTCTGCTCCCTTCTGCGTGGCGCCCATGCTCTCACTGTAGACATCAACCCCGCACGGAGGTGGAAGCTGGATCCGTATACGCTGCCGCCCTGGCTCTCGTCATGGACAAGGGGGCCTCAGCCAGCAGTTCTTCCTGCTGTGCACTGGATGAGTGTGTGTCTCCCCAGAACCGAACCCCCAATGGGATGCTGGTGTCGGCAGGTGAGATCGGGCCGTGAGGGTGGAGCCCTCGCGAAGGGCATCCGTGTTCTGGGAAAGGAGACCCCACAGAGCTCCGTCAGCCCTCCCGCCCGGTGGGGACATGGCGCGCAGATGCCACCCATGAACCAGGAACGGGGTCCTCACAGAACCTGCTCCCGCCTTGATCTTGGACTTGACACATCCATGCGCTGCTAGACAGCGGGATGCGTGAGGACGGACGGGGAAGGGGTGACGGATACAAACTGGCAGGTGCACAACAGCCAAGTTCCTCCTCAGGAAGATAGTAACAATGTTGCGGTAACTCGTTCGCTGCCAGGTGGGGCCGAGACTCCCAGGGGGGGTCACTTTGTAACTTGTGTACATGTCTAACCACTGTGCTGTAGGCCTGAAACTCACATGATACTGAAGGTCAACCGTGATTGATACATAAAAGAATGCCAGGAAAAACAAACCAAGTGCCCCGTGTGCGAAAAGGTGGGACAGGTCACCGCGGCTTAGGACAATGAGCTACACAGACATCGAACAGCTGTTCTGCCGCATTGTGCGTTTCAGGATACCCTGGGATGCCTGGGAGCGTTTAGGGTTGCTCCCCCATCCCCCAACCCCCCCATCCCCCCGTCCATCCACGGAGTCATTTGTTAGTGAATCTGGGACATTCTGCAGCGTCCTCAACAACCATGATCCTTTCCTGTGGTCTGGCACCCTTCGAAAGTGGCTTCCTCCCCCCAGATGGCGGCCCGCTCCAGGCTGGGTCCTGGGACTACAGGAATCAGCTCAGTAGGCCAGGCAGGCACGACGTGAGACAGGGAAGCTAGAGGCCAGGCATCGATGCACCTTTTAAGAAACTTTTCAAAAGTGTCGCCTAACCGTTTCTGCGTACGTTAAGTTTATCGAACACAACTTGTTTTTTTTTTTTTTTCTTTTCTTCTCCCACCCCCAACTGCAAGGGCGTCTGAGGGAATAGTGTTTTAGCTGGCATGGTGCCAACATCAATAAACTCAAAGTCCGTTTCTATGGAATAAGGGAGAAGGGAGATGGGGTGGGCAATGAGGAGTCTCAAATACGCTACAGATGGACGAACAGATGTACAGATAAACAGACAGATGAGCGAGCGGACGGATGGATGCATGGATGGACGGATGGTTGGATGCATACACAGAGGAAGGGATGGATAGATGGAACAGGATGTATGTAAATGTAGATGTAGACACTTATATACATTAATACCGTGTGTACTTTACAGGGAATATACCTTGTGTGTGTACACACACTCACACACAGACACACACTCACTCACACACGCACCCCTGACTGGCTTGCAGAGGATTCAAATAAACCAAAATCAAGGGAATTAAGCAGTCAGAATGGAGGAGGTAGGCACGGCTCCCTCGGAGGCTGGGAGCCACCAAAGCTTACGCTGAAACAAACTTGCACAATGACCGTGTGGGTCTGTGGGAAATGGTCAGAGCTCGGTCGTGTCCTCGGGGTCAACCACTGTCATGCACGGGAAGCCAGAAGCCTGGGTGACAACGGGCTCCAGCCCCTCCCCATGTGGCTCTTGGCCTCACCAGACGCCTCCTGTGGAGTCTGCACACAACCCAGGAGGCTTTTTCAATTAATTTTTATTGTGGACGTTAAAGCTTCTCGTCACCAAAGTGCCTGGAAATTACTGTGGACGTTTTCATTCTGAGCCAGGAAGGCGGCGCTTTTACAGAGGTGAAAGGCGTCTCGATGAATTCGAAGTAGAGGCTTCAAAAGGCCTCTCCGTCCGGACGTAAATAAAGGCTCGCCAGGCCTGGCACTCGGAGACTGACACCCTCCGTGATGAGACGCTTCCTGCCCCCAGAATCTTCCGCACATCGAGGGAGGGGAGAGGCCGCCCTTGTCAGAGGCTGGAGGTTGGCCAGGTAGGGATGTCTCTCACAGGTGAGAGGCGTGACAGGCAGGAAGCCGGCGTTACCAGGAAGCGTGACGTTCAGTTCATCTATGCTTTGTTCTCA
>NW_011889302.1:173074-173474 GCF_000151845.1 Pteropus vampyrus | reverse complement strand
GGTGGATGGGTGGATGGATGGATGGGTGGGTGGGTGGATGGGTGGCTGGATGGATGGGTGGTGGGGTGGATGGGTGGATGGTGGATGGATGGTGGATGGATGGATGATTGGTGCGTGGATTGTGGATGGATGGGTGGATGGGTGGATGGGTGGATGAATGGATGATGTGTACATGGGTAGATGGATGTATAGGTGGATGGATGGATGGTGGATGGATGGATGGGTGGGTGGGTGGATGGATGATGGATGGATGGTGGATGGATGGATGGTGGGTGAATGGATGGGTGGGTGGGTGGATGGATGTGTGGTGGATGGATGGATGATGGGTGCATGGGTGCGTGGATGGTGGATGGATGGGTGGATGGGTGGATGAATGGATGATGGGTACATGGGTAGATGG
>NW_011889302.1:172293-172587 GCF_000151845.1 Pteropus vampyrus | reverse complement strand
GCGCGCGCGTGCGCGCACCGGGAAACCGCCTCCCCAAACCTTTCTGACGGATCCCTCCGCTAAGCCTGTGTTCATGCCTGGAAGAGCCCTACTGTGTGCTGAGCCCCAGGGAAGTGCCTCAGCAATGATTCTGATAGCTCAATATTTACCGTGTAAACAGGCAAATGGGACACAGGGCCACAAGGATGAGGGCAGCCGCAAAATTCTGAAATTCAGGGGCTTCAGGCGGCCCGTACCCGTGAGCGCCGGTCTGGTCTGCGTTTTGAATGTCCTGTCCGGTTTGGGTGTGGCTGG
>NW_011889302.1:170990-171290 GCF_000151845.1 Pteropus vampyrus | reverse complement strand
GAATGTCCTGTCCGGTTTGGGTGTGGCTGGCCCACCTGGGGATGCACCTTGGGCTGCGGGCAAACAAGTGAATTTGCATTCTTGAGAAGGAAAAACCCCCAGGGCAGCGCTGTGCCCAGCAACCTCAAAACAGTTGCCGCGGTCAGGAAGCTGAAGCTGGTGTTGACAGCTGTTGGCGGCGAGGTGAGCATGGGGGCGCAGAGCGTGGGGTGCGGGGCACAAAACGGCACCAAGCGGCAGGAAAGACGGAGCTTAACAGACCTGGAGGCCCCTCCTCTGGTCCTCCAGGGGCTGGGGACG
>NW_011889302.1:170646-170940 GCF_000151845.1 Pteropus vampyrus | reverse complement strand
GTCCATCCACTCACCCGTCACCCGTCCGTCCATGCTTCAGTCATGAGAAACGATGAAGGCATCATCTCCCACGGCCTTTGAATCGTGAGTGACGGTTTTGCTGGTATGGGAAGAAGGATCGGCATTTATGGGCGAGTAGAGGTTACCAGCAAAGTCCCCAAAGGGCAGAGTGACCCAAACCCTGTGACTTCCAGGGCACTCGTTCACGAGGTGCTGGGGGAGATTGTACATTTTCAGGGGACACACGGTGACACCTCGTGGACACCACGGGCCCTGCTCTGATTAAGTTGTTTG
>NW_011889302.1:169114-170596 GCF_000151845.1 Pteropus vampyrus | reverse complement strand
CCTGGCGGCCTGGCGGGGCCGACCCCGCGCCGCCCCTCCCGTGTGATTGTCTCCGGTGAAAGTCCCCGGCGGCGCTACCTGGCTCACTGCCTGGCTCAGTGCTTCTACAGTTGTTTTCCGTTGCATCTTGAGATAGTCAAATACTTGATTTTTCGGGGGGACCGCTTTCTTCATCGGGGTCACGTGCTGCTTGCTTACTGTCACTTAGGAAGCAAGGCAGCGTGTAGACGCGCTTTAACCGGGTGCACAGTGAGCCGTCATGTCGGCATTTCGTGGATGATCAACTGGATTTTTTTTTGTTTTTTTCCAAAGGATGTTTGTTTTTCTTCCCCCCCCCCGAAAAGACAAAGACTGAAGGCCCCCTGACGGCTTGGGACTCATTGCTGCTCAGGTTTTCCAGTCACGGTGGCCTGCCGTAGGGGAAGGCCTGCCGTAAGTCATGCTACTGTGACTTAGACACAAGATTGGAGGTGACATGGCCATGTCCTTGGGGGCCGGTCATCAGTTAGCACCCTGGTTCCTGTCGAATTGTTTGGCCACCCAGATATTTGAGGGGTGCCCGACAGGGCGCCGAGGCCTCGTGGAGGCTGAACAGGCACACGCAGGCATGAGACAGCTTCCCGCGATGGGCTCTGTGTCTCAAATGAATCTGTAGACGCTGCCTGGGCCGATTTTCGCCATTGCTCGGCAGCGTCTGCTTCCAGACGGATCTGCAGACGTCCTTTTAGGGCAATGCTCTGCTTTGGGAAATATTTTCTGCAGACAGAGGGGGATTTTCCAAACCCCGGGGAATGACGTGCACACGCAAAACCAGAATGCCGTGCGCATCCCAGGCAGCCTAGCGAGACGGAGACCTCAGCCTTTTCTCGTGATGCACCTACGTGGATGCGACGCACCGAGATTTCAGAGAAGCTGATGTAAAAAGCTTCCCATAGCCAGAAAGTATTTCTGAAAGCAGACGGAGGGGAGGAGGGAGGGAACGGGGATTCCTTCGGAATGGGGACTGTTGTTTTCGATTTCATGGTCGCCCGTACACGTCCCTATAGCAAAGGGTCCCCGCCACCATCACGCACATTCCCGTGGCAGTCAACGCTGAGGACCGTTTTGGTCTAGCCTGGTCCTCCTGGGATCAGCGCCCGGCCGTGCAGGGCGCACGGACTGCGGGTCCCAGCGGATGCCCCCAGTCTGGTTTTGAATTTCGTGTCAGTGTGGCAGACAGTGCCGGGGGAGCGCGCAAGACGGGGTGCTGTTGGTTTGTCTGTGCGCTCTCTGGGCTGAAGGGTGCTCACTGCGCTATGCTGCCGTTCGTGGCCGATGGAACCGATGGAACCGTCCGCATCTCCCGCCAGCCCTGTGCGGGGCTCGCTCCTCTCGAATTTCCTGCTCTTATTTTTCGCTGAGCTCTTCGTACCCCGGTTTAGGGTGAGCACCGATTGGGCGTGTTTCGGCTTTGTGTCGGAATGACTCATCGTGGCTGCCGTC
>NW_011889302.1:166031-167254 GCF_000151845.1 Pteropus vampyrus | reverse complement strand
TCGTTCACGAGGTGCTGGGGGAGATTGTACATTTTCAGGGGACACACGGTGACACCTCGTGGACACCACGGGCCCTGCTCTGATTAAGTTGTTTGTTCCCAAGCACAGTCCACCCTCAGCATTCAGATTGCATGTTGGCGAAGTCGCCCGCCTGCTCAAATTGACTTGTAACTCGAATCACTGCCCTCCAAGTTCGCACACATGGAAAGGGACCGGAAACTGGAGTCACCTTTCAGCTCTCAGACCGCAAACTAGCCCCCTTCTTGTGGTCTCTCCGAGGTGCCACGTTTTTTGAATTTTTGTGCTTTACGCTTGTGATTTTGCTGTTTGAAATGGCCCCACGCGTGGTGCTGAGGGGCTGCCTAGGGTCTCGAAGCATCAGGTGGCTGCCGTGTGCCCCACGGAGAAGATCCGAGTGTTGGCTGAGCTTCGTGCGGGCGTGTGCGTGCGGGTGGCCTTGTGTTCAGGGGGAAGGCACCCCAGTGCCTACACAGTACGCTGTCTTTAAGAAACAACACCGTGGAACCAGGTTAGGGCTCGGTTAGCTGACACATATGTGACCCTGGGAAGCAGGACCCTGAGCCTGTATTTCCCCGAGGGGTGACGACGGAATGTTTGCTAATTTCACTTTTCTCGGTGACTTTGGAATGTCGCTGCTGGGCGTGACGGACATGAAGGTCGTGAATACACAGAACTGTCCTTTCCACCCTGGAGGTTTGGGGCCCACTGCCCGTGACACAAAGGGCCCCCGAACTGGTGAAGTTTTGGACAGTGGGACAGGGCATTTAGGGCCACCATGAAGGCGCAGGGCAGTGACTAACCTGAAGGGAGCCGGCTCCACGTCCGCGGCGCCTGGACCCCACGCAGCCGCCGGCCGCACTCTGTTGCTCTGGAACGTTCCTTCCTGCCTTGAATCCGTGCGTCTGTGGATTGGGGACGCGCCCGCTGTCCAAAGCACGGTGTCAGTCAGGCTCTCTCAGGCGAGTGTCACATGACGGGTCCCTGGAAAACACCGGCGGGTTTCGGAAGCCATGCCTTCCTCGCTGCGGAAAGTTTGGGGTGTTTCGCTCGTTTAAAAATAAAACAAACCAAAACGAACGCCATCTGCCCTTCCCTCGGTGCCTCTGTGCCTGGAGAATTTGGGGCTCCACCGTCCCCTGTCCTGGGCTGTGCACTACAGTTGTCCCTGACTTAAGCCCCCGCCCCGCCTGGACCCCAGGTTT
>NW_011889302.1:163987-165341 GCF_000151845.1 Pteropus vampyrus | reverse complement strand
TTAGGGCTCGGTTAGCTGACACATATGTGACCCTGGGAAGCAGGACCCTGAGCCTGTATTTCCCCGAGGGGTGACGACGGAATGTTTGCTAATTTTACTTTTCTCGGTGACTTTGGAATGTCACTGCTGGGCGTGACGGACATTGAAGGTCGTGAATACACAGAACTGTCCTTTCCACCCTGGAGGTTTGGGGCCCACTGCCCGTGACACAAAGGGCCCCCGAACTGGTGAAGTTTGGGACAGTGGGACGGGGCATTTAGGGCCACCGTGAAGGCGCAGGGCAGTAACCAACCTGAAGGGAGCCGTCTCCACGTCCGCGGCGCCTGGACCCCACGCAGCCGCCGGCCGCACTCTGTTGCTCTGGAACGTTCCTTCCAGCCTTGAATCCGTGCGTCTGTGGATTGGGGACGTGCCTGCTGTCCAAAGCACGGTGTCAGTCAGGCTCCCTCAGGCGAGTGTCACATGACGGGTCCCTGGAAAACACCGGCAGGTTTCGGAAGCCATGCCTTCCTCACTGCAGAAAGTTTGGGGTGTTTCGCTCGTTTAAAAATAAAACAAACCAAAACGAACGCCATCTGCCCTTCCCTCGGTGCCTCTGCGCCTGGAGAATTTGGGGCTCCACCGTCCCCTGTCCTGGGCTGTGCACTACAGTTGTCCCTGACTTAAGCCCCCGCCCCGCCTGGACCCCAGGTTTTTTTGGGGACCCTAACTTAAGCTCCCTCCCTGCCTGGACCCCAGGTCATGTGACGGGTGCTTTTTTTCCTGAAAAGCTTTGCCTGGGGTCCGTGGACACTGGATGTACAGTGCACACCTGGCCACTGAGTCCTGTCCTTGTCGCTCTGTGGGGTGTTCTGCAATTTACTTTTTTGGGGGCTCAGAAAGACCACCGGGGCACATAGACAAATGCACTGGGCAGCAGGCAGCCGGGGCTCAGGGCCGGACTGCTTGTGACACAGCAGGCGTGACCATCCCGTGTGTTGCAGGGCGGGTGTGCGGGTGTCTGCCACTGGCCGCGGGGGGACCGGGGTGCGGTGTGGGGGTCTCTGCTGCTCCCCACCGTCCGTGCAGCGTCGTGTGGACGAGCGGTGTTATCTAGAAACACAGACGGCACCGGAAAGCTCATCGATACACGTATTTGTTTACAGAATTTATAGCTTGCGTAATATATTATTATAAGGATGTGATTTATTTCTATTCTAATTTTATCTCTATAAGTCACTTCTTTTCGAATTATGGATTTATTTATAGAGGTTATACGTGCTGTACTTATCCTATATGTAAATCATAAAATTTATAATTATAAGTCATTATGTAATTTCTGTAATTTAATATAAATACTCATATTTCATCTCTA
>NW_011889302.1:163403-163937 GCF_000151845.1 Pteropus vampyrus | reverse complement strand
TCTGTGCCTGGAGAATTTGGGGCTCCACCGTCCCCTGTCCTGGGCTGTGCACTACAGTTGTCCCTGACTTAAGCCCCCGCCCTGCCTGGACCCCAGGTTTTTGGGGGACCCTGACTTAAGCCCCCTCCCTGCCTGGACCCTAGTGTTTCGGGGAACCCTGACTTAAGCCCCTGCCCCGCCTGGACCCCAGGTTTTCGGTGACAGGCCATGTGACGGGTGCTTTTTTTCCTGAAAAGCTTTGCCTGCGGTCCGTGGACACTGGATGTACAGTGCACACCTGGCCACAGAGTCCTGTCCTTGTCGCTTTGCGAGTGTTCTGCAATTTACATTTTTGGGGGGCTCAGAAAGACCACCGGGGCACATAGACAAATGCACCGGGCAGCAGGCCGCCGGGGCTCAGGGCCGGACTGCTTGTGACACAGCAGGCGTGACCATCCCATGTGTTGCAGGGCGGGTGTGCGGGTGTCTGCCACTGGCCGCGGGGGGACCGGGGTGCGGTGTGGGGGTCTCTGCTGCTCCCCACCGTCCGTGCAG
>NW_011889302.1:162959-163353 GCF_000151845.1 Pteropus vampyrus | reverse complement strand
CTGCGCACGCGCCTCGCTCAGGAGGCTGCCGTGGGGCGTTCGTCCCTGCTCCCCCTGCGTAAAGTGAGCTGTGATTTAAACGCGTTTGTGCCCGGGGATGACCCCACACAAATCCCCTGCACACCTCAACCCCTTTTAATCAGGTCGCTTTCTGCAGGCGGGCCGTTGGGGTAGAATCCCTCTGTTTTTGGAGATGTGCCTTCAGGTTGCAGGTGATCAGCGCCTTTTGAAAGAGCAAAGTAATTGCTCCAAGGCATGGTGCATTGCGGGACAATGTGGCCTGTATTCTGGTTCTGCTGTTCATTGCCAAGGCCTCTCGGTCATTGACTCCTTTTTCCTTCTGGAAGGATTTGGGGAAAATGCATGCCTTTCTGCCGGAACAGAGTGGATGCAA
>NW_011889302.1:160959-162909 GCF_000151845.1 Pteropus vampyrus | reverse complement strand
CGGTGTGGGGGTCTCTGCTGCTCCCCACCGTCCGTGCAGCGTCGTGTGGACGAGCGGTGTTATCTAGAAACACAGACGGCACCGGAAAGCTCATCAATACACGTATTTGTTTACAGAATTTATAGCTTGCGTAATATATTATTATAAGGATGTGATTTATTTCTATTCTAATTTTATCTCTATACGTCACTTCTTTTCGAATTATGGATTTATTTATAGAGGTTATACATGCTGTACTTATCCTATATGTAAATCATAAAATTTATAATTATAAGTCATTATGTAATTTCTGTAATTTAATATAAATACTCCTATTTCATCTCTAGCATTTCTATTTTATTTCTATTTACATAATTTATAAATTCTATGTATAAATAAATTACGTATTTTGTAATTTCTATAATTTACTATTATATAGATTACACACACATTTCATTTCGATTCTGTTTTTATTTATATTTTAGTTTTATATATTTACGTAATCTATACACCGTATGTATAAGCAATGTAATTTGTCATTTGTGTAATTTATTATTTTGACTTTTTTCTATTCTAATAACATTTTTATAATTTCTATTTTAATTTTATATATTTGTATAATTTACACATTCCATGTGTAAATTATACGTACTCATAATTTATACAACTTATTATATATTTGTTTTATTTCGATCCTATTTTTCCTTCTTAATCTATATTTTATTTATATTTATTTACAGAAGCTCCACGTACGTTACGTAATTTATAATTTTTACAATCATGACGAGTGCTTCTGTCTTATTTCTATCCTGCTTTTATTTCTATGATCTATATTTTACTTATACTTACGTATCTATACATGCTCCACATATAAATTATATAATTTATAAGTTTTACAATCATTACAAATGCTTCTGTCTGATTACTATCCTATATTTATTTTTATCACCTCTATTTAGTTGTATTTACTTATGCAAGTTGCATGTCTGAATCTAGTACTTTATAATTTTTTGAACTCATTACTATACATATTTCTGTCTTAAATGCTGTGCCTAAGCACTGTGCCTTCTGGGCAGAATCTAAGAGACCGTCTGTGGTGCGTGTGTCCGGTTCAAGAGGCTGTGTCACAGGCGGTGTGTTGGGTTTGGGAGGCTGTTTGACAGGTGGTGTGTCCGGTTGGGGAGGCTGTGTCACAGGCGGTGTGTTGGGTTTGGGAGGCTGTGTGACAGGCGTTTGTCCCGGTTCAGGAGGCTGTCACAAGCGATGTGTCCGGTGCAGGAGGCTGTGTCACAGGCAGGGCGGCACACACCCTGAGCAGCTAGAATCCAGGGCGGGGTTCTCGGGGCTGCATGCCGCTAGCCCCATCTGTGTTTCAGGGGGACTGGCCCCAGTGGAAAAGGGAAGATCATTGGCATCAGAAGGGAGTGAGCTGGCCGGTGACTCACGCCCTGCTGGGCAGGGCGGCGGCCTCGCCTGTGTGAGTCACTGTGTGTCCCCGATAACATCTGCGGCTTTGAGTGGCCAGCTGGCAGCCACAGGCCGTGCGGGCTTCCGCTGAGGGACGGGCTCTCCCAGGCTACAGAGATGCTGACGCCTGCATATTGTCCCCCTGGCCGCCCTCTGCGTCCCCCACCCCAGCTGGCAGTCTTGGGAGGCTTGGGTTGAGAGGGGTTTCTGCCAGGAGCCCCCTGCCTGTGTCTTGTGACCCCACACAGTCCCAGCTGGAATGAGTAGGCCCGTGGCCGTGGACGAGCGGATGAGATTTGCAGATTAGTCACGGATCGGGAAGGCTCAGAACCCGCCCGAGCCGAGCCGCAAGCTGCCGAACCGTGGGGTCTCCGCCGACGACACGGTGTGTGCGCATGGCTTGTGCACAGGTGTGTGCGCACCTGGGAAAACCGGCCCCAGGTGTCAGCAGGACGGGAAGCGATGAGGCGCCTGTGTGTGACGGGGCCGAGGCCGTCCGCCCGT
>NW_011889302.1:158370-160289 GCF_000151845.1 Pteropus vampyrus | reverse complement strand
TGAGTGGCCAGCTGGCAGCCACAGGCCGTGCGGGCTTCCGCTGAGGGACGGGCTCTCCCAGGCTACAGAGATGCTGACGCCTGCATATTGTCCCCGTGGCCGCCCTCCGCGTCCCCCACCCCAGCTGGCAGTCTTGGGAAGCTTGGTTAGAGGGGGGTTTCTGCCAGGAGCCCCCTGCCTGTGTCCTGTGACCCCACACAGTCCCAGCTGGAATGAGTGGGCCCGTGGCCGTGGACGAGCGGATGAGATTTGTAGATTAGTAACGGATCGGGAGGGCTCAGAACCCGCCCGAGCCGAGCCGCAAGCTGCCGAACCGTGGGGTCTCCGCCGACGACACGGTGTGTGCGCACCTGGGAAACCGGCCCCAGGTGTCAGCAGACGGGAAGCGATGAGGCGCCTGTGTGTGACGGGGCCGAGGCCGTCCGCCCGTCGTGGAACGCGGAGCTGGCACCTGCCTCCCGAGTTTCCCTGGCGCATGCCCAGGTGGAAGTCACCTGGCTTTTCCTGTCATCTCAGCAGCAGGTGGTGAGGGTGGGGCTTGGTGTCCAGGGGTCAGCGAGGAGCAGGGGGAGCCCTCGGAGATGCAGTGGCAGGTGACATTACCCCGCGGAAAGGTGCGGGGTCTCGTGTGCTCTGCGGGTCCCCCAGTCATCTGTAAGCCAAGCTTCCGCTGTGGGGCGAGTGGATGGAAATTGTCCCACGGCAGGGCAGGGCAGGGCACCTTCTTCCTTTCCTTGTCCACTCTCGGACGTGGCTGGACGCCCTTGGCTGGCCTTCGGGTCTGGGGAGCGCTGGGCTCTGGGGTTGGTTTGGGGTCTGGCCGGTGACACTCACCGTGGTCGTGAAGGAGGGACTGAACAGTGGACAGAAGCAGCTGGGGGGCGGGTGTCGAGTGTCTGGCCGCACCGCACTCCACTCGGGTCTGGCGTTCCTGCGTCTGTGCCAGGGCCGCGTGGGGACGCGGGGGCGAACTGGGCGTCTCAGCAGGCGTGGGGCCCGGGAGGGCAGATCGGGCCAGGTCGGGGGCAGCGTTTCGGGGCCGGCGGATCCGGGTGGGTGGCTGTGACGAAGGCGGGGTGCGGGCGGCAGAGAGAGGATGCGGGGCGGCCAGGCCCCCGACACGGAGCTGCGGGGCGCACAGACCAACACGCGTGTGCGCGCGGTCCTTCCGCCCCGTTTCCTGGGCGACTCCCTCCGTGACCGGGGCCGGCACCACTGGGATCAGGATGGGACCTGCGGCTGCGGTTGACCGTCCCCCGGGCCCTCCGCCCCGCTGCTCAGTCCCTCTCTTCCCCGACAAACATGAGAAAACCTAGCGAAACTCATCTCCCCACCTTTTTTAAAATTGTTTTCTTGATTTCCAAGTTCCCTTCGATTCCCCTTATTTCTAACGGGACTCTCTTTCTCCCCAGACGATTTCGATTTATCGGATGCCCTTGGCGGTGAGTACCGTTAACGACATGTTTTAAAAAAAGGACCGTGAATATTTTCCTGCCATGCAGTCGACACGCTTGAGCGTGCTGTGCTGTCGTACACAGAGTCACATCAGGCGAGGGGAATCGAGGTGGCCTCACGGGGTTCCCCGGGAATAACGCGTGAGCCCCGTGACAGCCACACACTCCGTGCACGGTGGGCGGGGGCCTGGGGAACGGCGTCGAGCTGGGCACACTGACCTGGGAGAGAGCCAGCGCTGGCAACGCTTGGCTTGTGCCTCGTCATGTCCCTGAGTGCCTGTGCCTCTGTGTGCAGACTTTGTCCTTCTTTTTGGGGCCCTGGACGTATAAAGAGCCATCCCTGCGGGTCCACTGTGACCTCTAGAATAATGTCCGCTTCACCAATGCCACCTGCAAAGACTCTGTTTCTAAACAAAGTCAAATTGCGAGGTTTGGGGTGGACGTGAAATTGGGGGCGTGCTCGGA
>NW_011889302.1:156581-157105 GCF_000151845.1 Pteropus vampyrus | reverse complement strand
CGCTTCACCAATGCCACCTGCAAAGACTCTGTTTCTAAACAAAGTCAAATTGCGAGGTTTGGGGTGGACGTGAAATTGGGGGCGTGCTCGGACACACTAGAGTCAAAACCACGGGACGGCACAGACCCCATCACCTTAGTGGTGGTGTTGGGGTGCTTCTGGGCCAGTCAGAGGAGGAGGGGCTGGAGGCCGCATTTGGGTCTGTTGACCTCAGTGTGTTCGTGCTTGGTTCCCGGGGGGCCAGCCTGGGTAGGGGGCCCTGGGGAGCCGGGAGTGTGTTCCACGCAAGACACGTGAGCGGCAGTTCAAGCAGGGGTGCCACGTCCCTCCGGGTCGTCCCCCCTGTGTGAGCGCTGACCTCCCGTCCTGCGGGCCCCACTCACAGCCCCAGTCAGCCCCGGAGCTGGCAGGGGGCTCCCGCTCCCCACGAAAATCGCAGCTGACGTCAGCCTACCTACGTGCCTGCTGACGTCCGTGGGTCACAGTGGGCTCACGAGTCATCCGTCCACCGGTGGCCTCGGCGT
>NW_011889302.1:145800-148536 GCF_000151845.1 Pteropus vampyrus | reverse complement strand
GTGAGGGTGGGGCTTGGTGTCCAGGGGTCAGCGAGGGGCAGGGGGAGCCCTCGGAGATGCAGTGGCAGGTGACATTACCCCGCGGAAAGGTGCGGGGTCTCGTGTGCTCTGCGGGTCCCCCAGTCATCTGTAAGACAAGCTTCCGCTGTGGGGCGAGTGGATGGAAATTGTCCCACGGCAGGGCACCTTCTTCCTTTCCTTGTCCACTCTTGGACGTGGCTGGACGCCCTTGGCTGGCCTTCGGGTCTGGGGAGCACTGGGTTCTGGGGTCGGTTTGGAGTCTGGCTTGTGCCACTCATCGTGGTCGTGAAGGAGGGACTGAACAGTGGACAGAAGCAGCTGGGGGGCGGGTGTCGAGCGTCTGGCCACACCGCACTCCGCTCGGGTCTGGCGTTCCTGGGCGACTCCGTCCGTGACCGGGGCCGGCACCGCTGGGATCAGGATGGGACCTGCGGCTGCGGTTGACCGTCCCCCGGGCCCTCCGCCCCGCTGCTCAGTCCCTCTCTTCCCCGACAAACATGAGAAAACCTAGCGAAACTCATCTCCCCACCTTTTTTTAAATTGTTTTCTTGATTTCCAAGTTCCCTTCGATTCCCCTTATTTCTAACGGGACTCTCTTTCTCCCCAGACGATTTCGATTTATCGGATGCCCTTGGCGGTGAGTACCGTTAACGACATGTTTTAAAAAAAGGACCGTGAATATTTTCCTGCCATGCAGTCGACACGCTTGAGCGTGCTGTGCTGTCGTACACAGTCACATCAGGCGAGGGGAATCGAGGTGGCCTCACGGGGTTCCCCGGGAGTAACGCGTGAGCCCTGTGACGGCCACACACTCCGTGCACAGTGGGCGGGGGCCTGGGGAACGGCGTCCTGCTGGGCACACTGACCTGGGAGAGAGCCAGCGCTGGCTTCTCTTGGCTTGAGCCTCGTCATGTCCCTGAGTGCCTGTGCCTCTGTGTCCAGACTTTGTCCTTCTTCTTGGGGCCCTGGACGTATAAAGAGCCATCCCTGCGGGTCCACTGTGACGTCTAGAATAACGTCCGCTTCACCAATGCCACCTGCAAAGACTCTGTTTCTAAACAAAGTCAAATTGCGAGGTTTGGGGTGGACGTGAAATTGGGGGCGTGCTCGGACACCCTAGAGTCAAAAGCACGGGACGGCACAGACCCCATCACCTTAGTGGTGGTGTTGGGGTGCTTTTGGGCCAGTCAGAGGAGGAGGGGCTGGAGGCTGCATTTGGGTCTCTTGACCTCAGTGTGTTTGTGCTTGGTTCCCGGGGGGCCGGCCTGGGTAGGGGGCCCTGGGGAGCCGGGAGTGTGTTCCACGCAAGATACGTGAGAGGCAGTTCAAGCAGGGGTGCCATGTCCCTCGGGGTCGTCCCCCCTGTGTGAGCGCTGACCTCCCGTCCTGCGGGCCCCACTCACAGCCCCAGTCAACGCCGGAGCTGGCAGGGGGCTCCCGCTCCCCACAAAAATCGCAGCTGACGTCAGCCTACCTACGTGCCTGCTGACGTCCGTGGGTCACAGTGGGCTCACGAGTCATCCGTCCACCGGTGGCCTCGGCGTACGAAAAACGATGCTTGAAACACACCTGCACGATTTTTTTTTTAATGGGACATCCTTGAGACCGCACTGTTTCTGAGCCGCGAGTTTTAATGACGGATCTCTTTTCCCTGTAGACATTGACAAGAAACCCACCGTGGCACCCCCGAAGAGACCGAACGCGGGTAATGTGCTCACTGTGCAGTCGTAGCACGGAGATGCTCGGCGTGTGCCCCGCTGTCCCCCGAGAGCCGGGGGAGGCATGGCCGAGCGGGCGGACGCGTCCTCCGGGGCTTGTGGACGTAGTCTGCTTAACGTGCGACTCGCCCTGTGACGATGAAGCTGTGCAGTGCAGTCGTGACTGTGAGAACGGACACTGACCCCTCCACGAGGTGCTTCCGGGGCGTTTTGACAGGATCCGCACCGGTCTTTCCTCTGAGTGTCCGTCCCTATTTTGGGATAATCATTTCTTGGGAGGAAATAATTTTAGGGGCCGAGCTGCCCCGTGACCCATGAGCCAACTCAGATTTCGGCCTGCAGGACCGGGCTTGTGTTGATTGTCACCGGTCCTTGCTAAGAAAATGCAGAAACTGGGCAGAGACAACAAAATTGCCGAAGGGAACGGTCCGATGTGGGTGGTTCGCTCAGAAATTGATGCCCAAAGTTCGGGACAGCTTGTGACCGTTTTTTTTGTCCCCCAGTCATAATAGGTCACTTAACTTTGGGGCTGCCCCGTAGAAGGTCACCTCCCTGCGCGAAGGGATCGCAAGTCCTCACCGAGGTCCGCGTCCCCGCGCTGAGCGGGCTCACGGAGGACGTCGGATAAATAACTGTCCGGTCACAGAATTCGTGCCGCGCGGTCGGCTTCCAGCAGCCGTCACGCCTCCAGGCCGTGATTCGCTGTGTGCAGGGGACACACGAGCGTCTCTAGACGTAGCTGGAATTTGAAAATCGTTCTTAAAACGAAGGAGGCGGCCTTCGAAACTGTCGGCAGTCTTCGGGTCCATTCGGCAAACCCGCCTGGCTCAGTAGAACCGCTTTCGAGGTGCCCTTCTCCCCCGTATCGGCTCACGAGGGGCCTCCCTGGTGGCGGTCTCGCTGGCCGGAGCCGTGGGTCCATTGGTGGGGAAAGATGGTGGCCTGGCAGAGGAGGAGGACAGCACGTTCGCAGGCGGGGCTGGAATTCCAGGACGGG
>NW_011889302.1:136013-145016 GCF_000151845.1 Pteropus vampyrus | reverse complement strand
GATGCCCAAAGTTCGGGACAGCTTGTGACCGTTTTTTTTGTCCCCCAGTCATAATAGGTCACTTAACTTTGGGGCTGCCCCGTAGAGGGTCACCTCCCTGCGCGAAGGGATCGCAAGTCCTCACCGAGGTCCGCGTCCCCGAGCTGAGCGGGCTCGCGGAGGATGTCGGATAAATAACTGTCCGGTCACAGAATTCGTGCCGCGCGGTCGGCTTCCAGCAGCCGTCACGCCTCCCGCCCGTGATTCGCTGTGTCCAGGGGACACACGAGCGTCTCTAGACGTAGCTGGAATTTGAAAATCGTTCTTAAAACGAAGGAGGCGGCCTTGGAAACTGTCGGCAGTCTTCGGGTCCATTCGGCAAACCCGCCTGGCTCAGTAGAACCGCTTTCGAGGTGCCCTTCCCCCCCGTATCGGCTCACGAGGGGCCTCCCTGGTGGCGGTCTCGCTGGCCGGAGCCGTGGGTCCATTGGTGGGGAAAGATGGTGGCCTGGCAGAGGAGGAGGACAGCACGTTCGCAGGCGGGGCTGGAATTCCAGGACGGGTCGTGTGGCGCGTTCGACTTCTTCGTAGATGACGTTTGTCTTCGTCTGAGAGCCTGGTGACGTGAGCGCGCTGGGCAGTGCAGCCTCTCTGCCGAGATCCTGGCTGGCCCGCTGGCAGAAAGCGTTTCCGATTTCACGGCCGCGGCGTTTCGTGCACCTGTTTAGGGCCCCCTTCCCTGCACGCGTCGCCCCGAATTTGGGGATTGACCACCGGTTTCTCTCTTTTAGATGACGACTTCGACTTAGAGGATGCCCTGGGCGGGGGCGGACACCGTGAGTACCTCTCCTCCACGTCGCGCGTGGCCGCCTTGCTTCCTCGCGCCCAATGAGTATCATTTCAAAGAGCCTCATCCCTTTGGAGTGATCGGGGGAGCCGGTGTCTACCAGGAAAAGCTCGGAAATGGCCGTGCTGTTGAGTTTGTGCTTCTCCTCCGCGTGCTTGTTTTTACCTTGAAAACGCAGCCTTTCGGGGGGATGGGAAGAAACAGGAGGGTCCTCGCCAGGGCTGGCTGCCGCGGCTCAGTCCACAGGGACCCCGCGTGGAAATTCTCCGGACAGATCAGGCCGAGAAGCCCGCTGTGTCCCCGTGCGCTGGGGCCCGTGGTGCCAGGCGCACGTGTTCGGTTTCTGCCCGGGGCACACGCGGCTGGCTGAGCGCCGCGGCTGCGCAGGTGCTCGGCGATGTGTCGGGGCCGCCCCGTCCCCCGCTCCGCCATCGCACCGTCCAGTGCGCCCTCGTCCCGTCCTGCAACGTGCCCGACATCACTCTGACCTTTCGCAAACAGATGTTCCGCAGACGCCCAGGCCGCACCCCAACCCGAAACCGAATCCGCAGCCGCAGCCGAAGCCCGAGCAGCCCGGATCTGCCGGTAAGACCCCGGGGCGGCTCTGCGGGTCTGCGCTGCGTCGTTATTGATTCCGGAATGAGCAGCGAGGTCCATGTCAGGGGAGCGAGGGAGAAGCTCGAATTGGCGTGCGTCGCGTTCGGTCCCTTCGCGCAGCGTTATGTCGACTCCCCCGTCGTGCACGACCTGCTCCGAAACGAGGCTTTTGCCTCGCGTGCGATTTTCACCCGGCGGAGCCCGATGTCGCGTCCAGGGTTCCGCGAGCTCTCTGAAAGGGCGAATGCGGGTTATTAAGGACATAGAATCGACGTGGACGAGAGAATCGGCTTGTTTCGAAACCGTTTTGCCTCTTCCGACACATCCCCGTAGGCTCGGTCACGGCGTGGCATCGGTTTTCTGAATGGAACGCCTGTCGAAACTGTAGATTTTCAGTGTTTTCCTTGTTTACACATTAGTTTAATTTTCAACACAGAAAAATACAAACATTGTCCACCTTCTAGTGCCGTTGACGTGTGCGCGGTCACTCTCTCCATCCAGCATTTCATATGTCAATTTGAGCGAAAGTAATTTTAAGCGAAAATGGCAATCTTTTGCTCATGCTGTGTGCTAACGCTATTTTTTGCTAATAATATTCGCTATATTTTGTTAATAATATTCCATAAACACTTCTTCGTGTCATTTAAGCTTTGACCGTACAATTTTTAAAGACAATTACATGCCCTCCTAAGGAATCTCTGATTTCAAGAACGTCACGTTCCTTCCGATATTGTCGAATGATGAATGTCAAAGCGAATGTAAGGCACCTTCACGCATTTTCCTTTCTTGTCGTTAATTCCTTCAAACAGATTCTAGAAATCAACCCGTTGAGGTCGAGGTGGGTGAGCGAAACCTACAGCTTTTGACAGTGTATTTTTTTTTTTAAATCGCCCTCAGAATTCTGCCAATGTACGCCGCTTCCAGCTGTGTGTCGGGCATCCATTTCTTTAGTGCCTTCTGCGCAGAAAACACTTGTCAGATAGGTTGTCAACAGCCTCATACTTCTCTTGTCCTTGTTTCGTGTCTTTATTTCCGAAATTTAAAAAAAAATATTCCATATGTCACTTGGCAAGATACAGGTTTTTGTTTTTGTTTTTTTTTTTTTTGATACCGGTTATTGCTGTCCTTTTTTATTTCTTATATTTCAGGATATCTAGTCTCCTGACTGATTTATAATCTTACCGTGTTTATTTACAGATATTAATTATGTTCAGTCATTGATCGTGAAGATAGCTTTTGCTACTTATTTTCACCTTTGAGTATTTTTCAACAGGATTTTTTCACTGGTAGAGCAAGGTAAACTGTTTTCTTCGTGGCGTCTTTAATGCTTGTGTGTTTCTTCCTGTTCCTTTGTGACTGTTTATTTTTTCCTTTTAACTTCAGAATCATTTTGTCATTGTTCCTCTTCTCCCTTGGGGAAAATAAAAGGTCTGTTTTGTTTTCAGGCGGACCATTCAGCACTGTAAGTGGACGTCCAGACTGCAGACACAATCGTAAAATGCAGCTTTTTCCTTGAGGTTCAATTTGATGGGCTTCTTTCTCATTATTTCTCTAAATGTGTTTCTAAATTGTTTCTCCCCGTTTTTCCTTGCTTCTGTAAGTACGTTTTTGTGTCCATTATTTTCCTGTTTATTTCTATACTATAGAAATGACTTTTGTCGATATTTCTGAATGAGCCACTTAATGATGACCCTTTATTTCTTTTAATAGTTTCTCTTTATGTCTTAGCTGTTCTGAGAGGACTGTCATATTATTTGCAAATGATTTTTTTTTAAACGTTCCCCTTTCTTACGTTTATATTATTTTCGGTGCAAGTTACTTGTTTTTATGTCATTTTGCCTTGGCTACAAAACCCAAGACAACTTTAAAATAGGAGACAAGTCATGCTCCACTTTATATGAAAAAAGTTGTGTATTTTTTTCTTTTCTTTTCTTTTTTTTAAAGAAAAAGAGATTCATTTCAGGAAATATCGTTCTAGTCTAGTTCACTTAGTTTTCCGAAACGGGCATACATATTAAATTTTATTAGATGCGCGTGGTCATCCAAGTAGATTGTCTTTTTGCCCTTCTTTTCAACCCATGAATATCATGACTTATGTAGAAGGGCGTCGACATGTAAAGTGTCCGTTTGCATTTCTGGAATTAAACTCTGGTTAGTCATGATAAGTTCTGTAAAACAGGTGGATTAAATTCGATGTGTGTCAGCGAGACATCGTCAGCTAACACATCCAGACAGCCATCCCCACATCGGGAGGCTTAAAATTTTAAAGCGTATGACGTGCAAGGAGCCTGGGCTGGGCCGGGCTGCCCTCGACTTGGCTCTCCTGTGTTTGCGGTTCACTTGCCTGGGTGACCGCAGCTGGCATGACAGCGTTCTTCCTCCTGTGTCCTTCACGTCCTATTACCTGCTCGTGTGAATGCGTCCTTATGGGGCAAGAGGGCCGAGCCCAGCAGAGGCTGCTTTAAAAATCTCGGTTTCTGTCAACAATGCTGCCTCGAACGTGGAGGAGGAGCCTGTGTCTTGGGTTTCTTCAGATAAATACCTGGAAAGGGATCCCCGGGTACTTCGTTGTGTCTTGTTAGAGCCTTTGTTTTAAAGTCCATCAATAGAGGAACGAAGAGAGAAGAGGTGGTTCATGGATACCATGGAATATTACTCGGCCATGAAAAAGGATGAAATGTCGCCATTTGCGACAACATGGGTGGACATGAGGAGTTTTAGGGTAGAAAGGGGATCGTGCTGACTGAGAGAAGTCAGACAGAGAAAGACAAATCCCATATGATCTCACTTATAGCTGGAATCTCAAGAAAAAAATAAACAAGTACGAGAGAAACAGACTCATAGACACAGAGAACAAACTGATGGGTCTTGGAAGCGGGGATGGGATTAAGAAGGGCAGATCGGCAGCTACAAAACGGTCACACGGACGTAAAGCGCAACGGAGTCGGTAACACCGTAATAACTAGGTGTGCCGCCAGGTGGGCACTCGATTTACCACGGCGATCGCTGCTAATTATACAGAATTCTCGCCACGATGCTATGTGCCCGAAACTAGTATAAAATAATATCGAATATCAAAGTAATCGAAAAATTTAAAATTTTTTTTTAATGTAAAAAAAAAAGAAAATTGGACTCTGTTTGCAGTTCGTCAATAATGAAGTTTCCCAAATTGCATTTCTGAAGGTTAAAAAAAAAAACTTTTTAGTGTGTGTCAGTAAAAAATAACTGTCCCCCGTCCCTCCCCCCCCACTCAGATTTCAGCCATCCGGGCGTGTCCCGTCTGGCTAACGTCTTGGTGCCCTCAGTGAGTCACCTGGTCACGGGGCTGGGTCCCGAGTCGAGGCGCGGTCAGAACACAGCGCTCCCTATGGGACGCTGGACAGTGACGGTCATTAGTGCCATCGATTTCTCCTCGATAGAGCCCTTTGGGACGGTTATATCTACGTCCATGTGAACGACGGGTACCCCCTTCTCGTTTCGTTCGGCGTCCACTTTTTCGGGGGCCGTAGCCGGGTTTCGGGCGAGACCAATTTGAGGAGTTTTAGGGTAGAAAGGGGATTCCGGTGCAGTGCCATATTTGGAAGGTTTCACGGGGTCTAAGGCTGTTTTCTTTTCCTCCAAGACATCGAGACTGGTCTGACGGCTCAGACGTGCCAGGTGACACTGTTGTTTTTCCTTCCCAGGTGGATTTTCGGATTCCGACCTCTTGGACGGGACTTCAGGTGGAGGTAGAGTGGTTTGTCTCTCTGTCTGTTCTCTCTGTCCATCACCTGCCGCCTACTTAGTCTGCCGAGTCACAGAGTCCTGGCAGCCAGTGAGGTCACAGTGGGCCGCTTGTCCCTCTCCCTCTGAGCTCTGGTGTTTGTACAGACGTTGCGGGTCCAGGCTGCCCCGAGGATGCTGCTCCGTGACGGATGGAGCAGGTCCTTCCTGCCCACCAGGATGGGGCGGCTGGAACTGGCCAGGCACCCGCCGATGGACCCTTTTGCCTAGGTCGTCTGTGACGATCTCGTGCTGCTGGTGGCCTGTGTGGTGTCTCATAACTAATGAGTGTGGAAACCGAGGCCCTCAGAATGAATGGAGGTGACCTGCCCACATGACACTTGGCGGCATTATAGTGATACTAGGTTTTCCTGCCTCTGCCTTGAAACTCGGAGGTCGGAGCAGGGTCCAAAAGAATCTCGAAACAGAGCAAATAAAGAAGATGAACTATAGACTACGCTTGCACTACTCACAATGCACTTGCACGTGTTTAGCACGTGCACAGATGGTTCTGTCGTGATGTGTTGTGTGTGTCTCAGGAGTGAACAGGAGTGTGCCTTGGTTTCCCCGAGGCCCTGCGCAGGGTCTCGGGCGGGCTGCACGGTCCTGTCCTGGGCTGTCTCCGAGCCCAGTGAGAGGGGACAGAGTCCCTGCGGCACCTCAGGACCCGCTGGACGGTGGGCCTCCTGTGGCCCAGCGTGCACGGCCCGTGTGACCGAGGCTTCTGGGAAACGGGAGGGAGACGCAGGATACCTTCGCCGTGCCGTGGTGTCTTCCGTGAAGGTCGCTTCAGAAGCCGGGGTCCCCGGTGCTGGCCCTGGGCGTGGGTTTTTCTTCGCCGCGGATCGTCCTGATGCGGCCGCTCAGGGAGCCTCGTTGTCTTGCAGCGGGAGGCGGCGGAGGCGGCGGCGGAGGCGGAGACCAGAGGCACGACGGCAAGGACCAGGGTGCGTGGCGCGGGTCCCCGGCCTGCGGGCCGCGCGGTGCAGAGAGGCCGTGCACGGCCGGCCGTGTCCCCGCGTGTGGCCGCGGGGCGGGCTCCAGTCTCCGCAGCCGGCGCCTTCCAGGCGGAGCACGTGTCCCCGTCCGCGAGCGCGGTCGTGGGGACCGTGCGCTGCTCACGGGACGGGGAGGGACAGCGTGAGACGCTGTGCTGGGAACCGATGATGGCGCGGGACCCGGGGCGCACAGCGGGACGAGCTGCGGTGTTGCCTGGGACTTTTGGGGTACAGGAAGGAGAGACCCCTGTGGGCCGGGCGGTGGGGCTGCCTCCGGGTGTCATGTGCAGGATCAGAGGCTGCGTTTGGGGGCTGGGAAGGACTCAGAGTCGGTCCCCTGCACGGCCACCCTGGGACTCAGCCCCGGCTCCGTCCTGTGCGCAGGGCGTCCGGCCACCGGGCCTGGCGTCTCCCCGTGCCTGGCCCCATCACGAGGCCTCGTGCTTCTCCCCACAGATGACGCCCCCGGGGTGGTCCCTGGCATCATTGGGGCCGTCGTGGTGGCCGTGGCTGGAGCGATTTCCAGCTTCATCGCCTACCAGAAAAAGAAGTTTTGCTTCAAAGAAAACGGTAAGGTCGTCACCGTTGCTGCTTCCTTTCCTCTGTGCTTTGCTACCTTAAAAACTCTGCTTTCTTTAAAAAAAAAACAAAAACAAAAAAAACCAAAAACACAACAAAACTTAAGAAAAGCAGCACTGAGCTCGGTGCCAAACCTCCGTCCGGCGGCTGACGGCTACTTCGTGGAGCCGCGAGGCCGCAGGAGTCAGAGTCGGCTTCTGTCCCCACGTGGCCCGTGCCCAGTTGTGCAGAGCTGTGTCGGGGACCAAGGACTCCGGCCGCGGCTTTGACATCTGTCGAGGGAGGACGTGCAAGCCGGGAGGCGTGGACTTTCTGTGACGATCGGGAGGTCGCGAGCGAAGGTGCTGACGGCCGCCTGACAGGGAGCCAGCGCTGAAGGACGGGTACCCAGAGCGATCGATGCATCTTCCTTGATGACCTTATAGTCGCTGTCATCGTCATCGTCGTGGTCAGGACGGGAGTGATGGCCGTGGGGCCACCACACTGGTTTCCGTCTGGATCCAGCCTTCACTCTGCGGGGCTCACGAGGCTGTGACGTGGTTTGTGGGACGAGGGGACAGGGTCCCGTGGACTGGGTGCCCGTCTTGCACGGAGGAGCCTCCTGGCGCCTGTAACCGTGCGTCCTGCCCGTCCGCGGCCCGCAGACCCCACCGCTAACCCGAGGCGGACAGTCCCATGCAGCTTCGGGTTTCCACCTGCAATAAGCTGCGGTGTGTACGTCGCTCCTGGGGTGCCGTGCGGGGAGCCTGAAGGCATCGCCTCCCACTTGCAATGGGGGGCCTTGCACCTGGGGGCATCCGGCTGCAGGGCGGACAGAAGCGCTGCCGAGTGGACCCATGACGGACTTTGGGGACGTGCCCGGCAAAGAGCTGCCGATAGAAGGGGCAGCGAGACGCGAAGGCACCGTCCCTCTCTGTCACCTCTCAAGTTCTCCTCGAGCTGGCGGACAGGCTACATGAGCAGGGGTTCCGTCCTTTACGGTGACATCTGCCTCCCTCGCGGGAGATGCTCAGCTCAGCCTGACGTCAGGCAGGAGGGGCCCGCGGCGGTGGCCGGGGGAGGGCAAGCGGGGCGCCCCTCGCGGCGTGCTCTGAAGTCCGCCGGGGGACCCCGGGTGGTTCTGTGGCCGCGGATAGTTCTCGTGGCTTTCTGGGGTGCCGCGGTGCCGCTGGGGGTCTCCACGCGCCCAGAGGCTGTGCCACCGTCTTTGATGCCTTTAGGCCAAGCTAGCGTCAGGGGCGACGTTAAATCTTCATTGTCTTCCCAGTTTTCACGGGGTTCGTGACCCCGAGCTCACGTACCACGCCCGACGGGAAATGCCAGCCCTGGCGAGGGCAGGAGCCGGCCCTGCGGACGGCGGTTAATGAGGCATTTGCGTCTCCAGCCGTAAAACGCCCAGCGTTTAACACAAAGAACATGAGCCGCTGTTCTCGTAGCCACCCCAAGACCCTCGCGGGGAAGAGTAAGCGTCTGTCTCACTACGTGGACAGGTCCTGCCGGGTTCGGCCCTGTGGTATCAAATGGATCTTGCGTGTGTGGTTCCCGGGAGTCTTGGGGTCGTGCAGGGCCGTGTCATGGGTTGGTCCTCTAAGCCCATGTGCTGGCGAGTTGCAGATTTCCTAACAGAGACGTGGCCGCCATGCACCTCGGTTCCTATGGAAACCGCGGAGTTGGGGACACCGTCGTTGTACGAGACTGGCCGATTCTGCAGTGTGGTTTTCCAGGATTTTTCATTCTCTCGACTTCCGTCCTGTCTGTTGAATCTGCTTCGAGATGCGTCTCGACAAGTGGACGAAGCCTGTGCGTTTTTCCCAACGCCGGGCGAGAAGCGTCGATCGCATGCTGTCGGTCGGGGTCTAAGTCCGTGCAAGGGTCTTTGAATGTCATGTGTCGTGCTCGACTATGCGGAAAAAAATATGCACGGCCAGCGAAACTGGACAGGTCCATCCTGTTTTCTTAAAGATTTGCCTTCGGACTGAGAGATCCAGCACGTTCTCGCGCTGGGCTGTGGCAGCCGCTCGGAACGTGGCTCCCGGGGGGCGTGTGTCTCTGCGTGTTGGCTTCAGGGGACTGGGTCACGCGACGGGTGACAGGCGGCAGAAGGACCTGCTTTGACAGAGCGCGGCTTCTGGCTGGTCACGGGACGTGAGGGGAGCTGCACGCTGCGCCCGAGCCGGCGGGTTCTCCCTGGTCGTCCGGTCGCTTTTCCCAGTGTGGCTGTTTCTGGAGGCTTTGGTGAAA
>NW_011889302.1:132508-135963 GCF_000151845.1 Pteropus vampyrus | reverse complement strand
ATCATTATATGAAACTATTTAATCTATAAATCTGAATGAGAGAGACCCATGTTTTCCACCTTGAACAGCTTGGGCCACTCCACGCCACACACACACAGGCCTGGGATTCACCTAGCTGTCCCCGGCGTCTGCACAGAGCCCTCACACCTCACTGCGCTTCCCAGCCGGGGTCGGGTCTAACTGATTGTCAGCCTCACTCTCTGGCGCTCGACGCCCCCAGCACCACCACGGTCGAGGGGGAACGCTCGGAAACCTGCTACAAAAATAGAGCTGAAGGTCATCTTTGTAGAAAATATAATTTAAATATGGGTATCTGTATGTATATACGTGTCTATGCGTGCACGTATGTGTGTGTATATACACACACACACCTAGAGCCAGATACGTAGGCATATTAAGTGTAAATTTTAACTGACACATGTTGTTTAGGTAATTTATATGTACGTGTATTGTACATTATATCTTTCTCTTTCCTTCCTTCCTTCCTTCCTTCCTTCCTTCCTTCCTTCCTTCCCTCCCTCCCTCCCTTTCACTTTGGGCCGAGATCGAGATCCCACGTTCCGATCCCAATGAACCGCTCGCTCGTCTTCCTAAGAGCTCGCAGCCGCCGCCCCCCGGGACGAGCCCGTCAGAGCTTTACGTCCGTTGTCTCTTTTTCGAGTTCCCGTTTCAGACGAACCGAAAATCTCGGGAGGCGCCGAGCACCCCGGACGGGCCTCCGATCCCCCCCGCGGGATCACCGCCCGTCCGGCCACTAAGACGCAGAGCCAAAGCCCCCCTGGCATGTGCCGTCCGCTCCCTCGTGCGAGCGGACTGTCTCGGAGACGAGAATGTACCCGACTCCATGCCGTACCCCGGACGCGTCTAGGTTTCCTCCCTCCTCCACGGATGCACGGACGCTCAGAGCATCGTGGGGACGCGCCGGTAGCTTCAGGAAAGGAAGAGAAATGCCAACGTCGCCCTTTGCAATTAAACGGCACGGGAAGCCGCGGGGCGGGCGGGCGGCTCCCGCGTGAGAACGAGCTTCGTCCGCGCCCAGTGCGTCTCTGCCGCTGGATGGGGCCGCGGGGCGGGGGCCACCGCCGTGCTCCGTGCCGTGTCCTGGACCTTTGACCCCGCCGATCGGACCTGAGCCCTCGGATTCCACCGGCCGTCGATGTTCGTGGTGCATTGATCATTCCGTTTTCCTCAAAGCAGTTTCTAAGTCTCTCTCTCTCTCTCTAATTAGTTTTTACAAACATGTGAACTTCTCGGTCTTCAGGGAGGCAGAGAATCCACGTGTTTAGGAATAACCTAAACATGTCATGACTTTATCACGTCGACATCGGGTGACCGGTGGGGGGCAGTGGCGTCTCGTTGGCCCCCCAGAATTCTTGCATCCTGGCGTAGCTCCTACCAGCACCGAACCGTCACTAGGTCTTTTTCTACCTTCCACATCTGGTCCCGTCCTCTCTGGGCATAGAAGTGCGTCTCGTTATCTTGATCTCGTGCTGCGGTGAAGCGTGCAGGGTGGTGATTTTGAGGCTGAGTTTCGTGTTTCGGGGTTAGGATGGGCGGCGAATGGGGGCGTAGGTGGAGAATTCTCAATGCTGTCCCTCCCTGTGGCTGTGGTCACCTCCATCTGCCAGCTTCATGGCCGTGACAGCAGTCACGTGACGGCCCTGCAGCTCGATGCAGGGTGTGTCTACAGGTGTCTCGGTTTTGATCCAATGAAGCCTGTGAGCCCGGGGCTGAGTCTGCACAGAATCTCTCTGTGCCTTTAAGAATCAGTCCTCCGTGTGACCCGAAGGTTGGGCCGTGCTGGTCAGCGTCCCCGTGGCCTAGACGTGGCCTCAAACGCGTGTTGCACATATGCACAAATGTCCCGCACCCTCGGCTGAAGGCACAGTTCGTGTCCTTAATCAGATAGCCACACACAGTTCCTAGACCGTCCCCTGTCCCCCCCCACCCCAAATAAAGCATGTGACTGGCTTTAATTATTCTGACATATGTGCCTGGCCTTTTAAGTCTTTAGGGCTGAAGCAGATGGCATGGGCGGCCACCCTCCTGGAGCCCGTCGTCCTGTTTGGGGCACATGGTATTGGGGACAGGTGCTGGCATCTGCGGTTTGCAGAAGTGTCCGCGTGCTTCCTCCCTCTGGAAACTGCGGGCCTCGTCCGGGCCGTGGGAGCTGCGGCCAAACGCGGTCCCCCCGGGCCGGAGTTAGGGGGTTTTGGAGAAGCCCCGTGGTGACAGGGCTGCCCTGTAAGCACGGCTCACGGAGCACACGGAGGGTTTCAGGCCGTGGCTGTTGCCTTTCAATGTGCTGAGCGTCGATAACCCACTTCCTGCCCCGCCGGGAACACCGGTGACATCTGCGGTCGCCGCCGTGCGAAGCCTTCACGGGCCCCTCCAAACCGTCTCCTCTTGGGCTGCCTTTTCTTCTTGTTTTTTGAATGTTCGAAGCCAGGTGCCTTCACGGGGGTCTCCGTTCGCGGGGGCGGGAGGGGGTGCTAGGCGAGGAATATTCATCACACACAGACGGCGTCGCTCGGCCGTTGCGGCCGTGTTGGGCAGCGGGTGGGGGGATGTCGGGGCGCGTGAGCTCCACACTGACCGGGGCTCTGTCCTGTGCTTGCTTTCAGCGGACCAGGGCGAGATGAACATGGAAAACCACCGCGGCACCAACGCAGAGCCACCCGGTGGGTGAGCAGGGGCGGCGATGGACGGCTGGCCCCGCGGTGCCCCCTGTCCGGCCTCCCTGTCCGCACTGGCCGCGCGCTGTCGAGGCCCCGGGGTCCTTTATCTCCCGTGGCTTTCGAGGGGGTTCGCGCAGGAGATGGTGTTTCAGCTTCCCAGGGTTCGAGGCTTCTTGTGAGACCTATGTAGGCCTAAGACTCTCTTGAAAATGCCGGTCACGGTCACTTTCCCAGTGCCCCGCTGATGCACGGCCCAGACGTCGGCAGCTGGCCGTCGTCCAGCAAAGATCCACGTGCGTCTTTAGGGACACAATGTTGTGTCATGTTTTGGGGTCACTTTGACAAAGCCTTCCTTCTCCCAGGCAAAGCCAGGGCAACAGGAAATTGTTTAAATCGTGGAAACTTTTCAGATCTCAAGGGAGGAGTTTTACGATTCGGGCCGCTTTTGAGTATGGTGGGGAAAAAATTGTGTGCACGTATATGTGCGTGTGTCTTTCTTGTACTTATATATATGTTAGGGGCTGCCCATTTCCCCCAAACAGGCGACATTCATTTGAGTGACACGCCTATGGAATGGAAAACATTTTAAAGGAAATATTAAAGTATTTAGAATTCTAAGAACGGCGACTTTTAGAAAGTTAGTGTTCGCTGCTGTTTGAAACTGAGGGAAGATTTTTAAAATGACCTATCGTCTTTAACCGCCCAAAGTGTAAAACCGATCTCTAAAAAGTAAATGAACCGATCAGAAAATCTTAGCCCCGAACCATTCTACGTTCA
>NW_011889302.1:131707-132258 GCF_000151845.1 Pteropus vampyrus | reverse complement strand
TAGCGTTGATACTTTTGCAAAGTGAGACGAGCCTTCGATTAGTCTCCTCCAAATTTCTTTTGGTTTGTTAGGATATTTTTACACCAGACGAAGAAGAATAATAAAAAAATAGAAACCATGTACTTTTTACTGACCTGCTTTCAAAGAAGGCTCTGCCACGGGAGCTTTGGATCCCAAGGCGCCTTTTCTGGGGCTGTACGACTGGTGATCACCGGAGTGCTCGCTCATCATCCCGGGGTTCACTTTCTTGGCCCTTTTGCTGTCACTTGTCACATTTGGGACAAGTACTCGGCATTCAGATACTCCCCTGTGTCAGATACTCCCCTGCACCAGATAATCCCCTACACCAGATACTTCCCTGCATCAGGTACTCCCCTGCATTCAGATACTCCCCGGTACCAGATACTCGTCTGCACCAGATACTCCCCTGCTCCAGATGCTCCCTGCATTCAGATTCTCCCCTGCCCTTGATAATCCCTGCATTTAGCTATTTCCCTGCATTAAGATACTCCCTGCATTCAGATACTCCCCTGAATCAGATACTCCCCTGC
>NW_011889302.1:128855-130347 GCF_000151845.1 Pteropus vampyrus | reverse complement strand
CATTCAGATACTCCCCTGAATCAGATACTCCCCTGCTTGAGATGCTCCCTGCATTCAGATACTTTCCTACATCAGATACTCCTCTGCACCAGATACTCCCCTGAATCAGATACTCCCCTGCTCCAGATGCTCCCTGCATCAGATACTCCTTGCATTCAGATACTCCCCTTCGTTCTTCCGTGGGGGTGGATGTTACAAATGTGTCGAGTGTCTGCACCATCTCTACAAAACGTTCTAACGGCCTCGGTGTGAGGGCTCGCTGTCCCTGAGGGGTGAAATCCCTGAGCGGCAGAGAACCCCCGCATCTCACTGCCCACAGGACCGAAAGCAGACACCTCCTCCTGCAATCGGGCAGGACCGTCTCCCATCGGAGGCATTTTCCCATCTGGGCAGCGCACGTGCTGTGAGGCTGGTGTAGAAAGGCTCGGGGAGGGCTTTGCTGACAGTTTTGTGTCCATCTGAGCACTGTCGGCGGTCGATGTTGCGGACGGGGTAGCCCTCACCCACTCGCCTGTCTCCAGTAGCACGCGGGCGGTTTTCACGTCCCTCCTCCGGCCCAGGCGTGCTAACAACGCTCCTGGCACTGCCGGGTGTTCCTTTGAGGGGGATACTCAATCTCACCGCCGATCGTGTCGGGAAGAGCCCCTGCTTGTCAGCAAAGCCAGAGGTCACGCGAGTCTCTCCCTGTTCGAAGGTGGGGCGTTATCACACCTGTGTGGCCAGCCGCCACGAGCCACCAGGTTGGAGGAGAGGGTCGGGTTGGAGGCGTCCATGGTCTCTGGGTCTTTCCCACTCTGAAGCTCGCCAGTACCACTGGTAGTTCGCAGGGCGGGCGTCGGAGGCGGCCCCCCTCCCGTAGACGACTCCACCCCCACCCTTCCACTGCGCTGGCTCCCTTTGTTTGCAAGCGTCCAGAGCTTCACTCCCAAGGTAGCAACAGGGACCGACGTGGCTCTCTCGGCATTTCGGTTACCCTTAGTGTAATGACTTTCGAGTCCATGAAACAAGGTAAAACAATCTTGGAGACGCCCTGGGTATGTGTCCCAGCTTCACGCAACACACACCTACTGTGCGCCACTGTGTACGGCGGTGGGCGTGACATTCTGGGTTCTAGAGTATGTAACAGACATCGCGCACATCTCTGTCATCCGTCAGGTGACACGGTCGACCAGTGCCCAAGGGCTGGGTTTAGCCCACAAACCTGAGTCCCATTGCTGACCAGCAGATGGCACCTGGGATGCAAAAGTAGCAGAGAATATGTACCTTCCCCGCTAATCGGTCATTGAGGAGGGCCGTCGGGGGTCAGCCTGTGCACGCCCACTTGCTTTATAATAATAATTTTAAAATGCGTAAAAATCTCTTGTTGCCCTCTCAATAATGTTGACACTTTTATAAGCATCGCAAGTGTACTCTAACCATACTGGTCTCTTTTACATAAACAAGAGAATGGTGAAAGAATGCGTATTTTTTGAAAGTATATGGAATTATGACT
>NW_011889302.1:121194-125762 GCF_000151845.1 Pteropus vampyrus | reverse complement strand
CGCATGATTAAGGGTTTCCCCCCAGTTTCACGGTCACTGGTCACAATCGTCAGAGCTGCCGACGCCCCAGTGCGCAGTGAGCTGTGTGTGGCAGGCTCTCTGCCGGATACCGGGGTTCAGCTTGCTGGGAGGGTGGGGACCTTCGCCGAGCTGCTGCTGTCAGGAACCCGTGGAGCTTGTAGGATTTAAAGGGCAATCCATCGGATGGATGAGGCATTTGTTTTTGGATTTTTTAGTATTCTAACTCCAGCCAAGGGCACGGGGTGGGGCGGGGGTGGGGGAGGCAGGAATTTCAGGCTGGAAAGCGTGAGGAAGTCAAACTCACTCGGCCTTCAGAGGCCAGGAGCGGGGCGCTTCCTCTTCATCCTGCTTCAGGGTGCGCCGGGATGAGGGGCACGGTGTGGGGCTGCTTGGGGCAGAGGGGGCGAGACAGCCTGCTGCCCAGAGCCCGGGATCCTTGGCGAGACGCTGGCAGTGATCACGGTCACATGGACCCCCCACCCCCCACGGGGACCGCACTGAGACACCTGCAGGGGCTTCTGCTTCTAGGGAGGTGGCAGGTCCACCGAGAAGCAGGGGGCAGAGCTGCGGTTTGCGGGAGACGTGGAGACAGGGCCGGCCGCCAGCCCAGCCCCCGCGAAGCTCTGGGCAAAGGCGAATCCTGCGGTCAGCACCGTGGCTTCGCTGCGCAGGCTCAGCCCGCTCTGCCTCCATGGTCTGCTCTGTCCCTTATGAGTAACTGGATGGTGGACCCTTTTGGGAGAGGGGAAAAGCACAGATGGGCGGCGGTCCATCTCCAAGCTGTTTGAGCGACGTGCTCATCCAGAGCTTTCTGCGCCCCCGCACGGCCTGCTCTGCGTACGGGCGTTGGCTTCCCAGTGGCTGCTCCACGGCCCAGGGGTGACGGGCTGGACATCGCGAGATGCAGGAGCAAACGGAGACTCCAGGGCATCGGTCCTGGGCCCGAGGTCGCTTCTCCGGGAGAGTGTAGACCTTCGAGGCGTTGCAGGAGCAATCGAGTGCGGTGCAGTGTCCTCGTGCAAAGCCGTCACTCAGGCAGGGGCCGCTTGGTCCAGCGCGCGGGTGGTCAGTTACAATCGTAGACAGTCCCCCCTCTCCCGCACGCCCAACCCTCACCAGGTGTGGGGTCGTGTGAGGTCACCAAGTCCCCAAAACATCCCGCACGCCTGTCAAGAGGCTTATCGTCAAGGTCCCCGGAAAAGCAGAGTGTGTGTTTTTTTTTTTTTTTACGATCAACGTGATTTAAATCACTCTTATAATTATTAAATATTTACCTAATATCAATGATTGATTTTCATAAATCAATTAAAACTATAAAAAATATTTGTATAAAATAATGAGAACATGGTCCTATATCGGGAGAATCCCTTCGTGACTTACATAGATGTCTAACCGCCCGAAACTAAGATGATATTAAATGTCAACTATAATTTTTAAAAAATTGAAATGAAATCGACTGGAATGAGATATCCCCCCCAAAAAAGGGGGTTCGCCACTAGGCGGCTTCCATTTTCCATGTACGTAGGATTCGCTCTGAAATCGGGGTGCATCAGGGAGTGAGGCCCGGAACTGGCTCTTCTAAAAAGCTGGTGCATTGAGAAAAAAGAAAACACAGATGCACACGCACACATATGCACGTGAACACACACGCACACACGGAGACACACATGCATGCACACACAGAGACACACGCACACGCGCACACACAATCACGCACACGCGCACACAGACACACACGCACACACAAACACGCATGCACACGCACAGAGACACACACACATGCACACGCACGCACACACATGCATGCACACATGCACACACACACATGCGCGTGCACACACATGCACACAGATGCACACACACACGCATGCATGCACACATGCACACACACGCACTCAGACACACACACAGACACACACACGCACACACACATGCACACACATGCACACGTGCGCGCACACACATGCGCACACACAGGCACACGCACACACAGAGACACACACGCATGCACACACGCACACACGCACACACAATCACGCACACAGACACACGTGCACACACATGCACACAGATGCACACACACACGCATGCATGCACACATGCACACACAACACACACGCACTCAGACACACACACAGACACACACACGCACACACACATGCACACACATGCACACGTGCGCGCACACACATGCGCACACACAGGCACACGCACACACAGAGACACACACGCATGCACACACGCACACACGCACACACAATCACGCACACAGACACACGTGCACACACACAGGCACACGCACACACAGAGACACACACGCATGCACACACGCACACACGCACACACAATCACGCACACAGACACACGTGCACACATACACGCACACGCGCGCACACACACACTTCCACGTGTGTCGTCCATTTTCCCTCCTCGGACGTGACGAGACGTCTGCGCGCTTTGCACACAGCCGCCTTTGCACACGCAGAGTTTTTTAACGCATCTGCACGGCGGCTCTGTTCTTCCGTTTTGCACAGCGGCTCACGCTGCGCTGGCAGCAGCTGCGCCGTGAGCACGAGGCCGCGAGCCGCCCGGGCGTCTCCCTCGGGGATTTCCTGTGGCGCCAGCTCCAAATGTCGTTCCTGCTCCTTACGACGTTCTCGGTCGCGTTTCCTTTTTCTAGCGAACGTGATTTCAGGAACGCGGCGTGGAAGACCCATGGCAGGCGAAATCGGTGTTTGACCGTCTGTCCGTGTGATCTGATCGGCCAGGTGTCCGGCCGGCCGCCGGCTACGTGAGCAGTGACGACCTCAGGAGTCGAAAGCTATGTGCGGGTGTTTGGCTGCGTGGGGCGTCGGTGCCCTGACCCCACATCGCTCGAGGCTCAGCTGTGCTTTCTGTTGAGTGACGGTCAGGTCAGGGGCTCTGAGACTCTCGTGCAGGGCTCGCTGCGTTCCGCGGGGGGCGGTTTTGGTGTCGGAAGCGGTAAAATGACGAGGCGTCCGTACTTGCCAAGGCAACATGTTGGCCCCCCACATCCGTCGGGGGAGCTTCTCTCAGATCTGACACCTTCCCCACGGCCCGTGAACCATCCTCTGGTGAAAGCGATCGACGGAGGTGGCCGTCACAGCACACACGGGCCATCGAGCCGGCCTGCTGTCACCGGCCCCTTCTGTGGGGCTGAACCTGCCCAGGTATGCAGGGCACAGATGCTCGGTGACGGACGTGCGCAGCAGTCACCCGGGAGGGGGCCGGTCCGAAGCCTCCACGTCGGTCTCCGCCCCAGGATGTCTTCATCTCGTAGGTGGATGGGGACCTGGGGACGTGCATTTTAAGAAGCATTTTAAGAAGTGACGACGCCCCTGTGATGGGTGAGCGCCCGGCCACCGGCTTTACCCTTGGCTGGATTCACTCTGAAATCGGGGTGCGTCAGGACTCACCTAGTCCACCCCAGGGTAGGGCTCTTCTCGCCACCCACCATGTGCAGGCCACGAGTGACACCCCTACGCACGGGGGCTGCAGCCAGCCATTGTCAACCAGGGCTGACTTTGCCCCCAGGGAATATTTGAGAATATGTGGACTCGGTTTTGGTTATCACAGGTGGAATGGGGAGCACTGTCATCGTATGGGCAGAGATCACAGATTCCGCTCAAAGTCCTACAATGTACAGGACAGCCACTGGGGAACTGCCAGCTCCAAGTGTCACCAGGGCTCAGGGTGAGAACCCTGCCTTAGCTTGAGACACGTTATGTGTCATCTTTATCATCTATGTATCTATCTATGTATCTATCCATCCAACTATGTATCTATGTATCTCTATCTATCTATCTATCTATCTATCTATCTATCTATCTATCATCATCATCATCATCATCATCTATCTGTCTATAATGTATCATCTATCCGTCTAGAAAGTGAAATATCTTTTGAGAAGTTGACTCACAAGGTTGTGAGGCTGGCAACTCCGGCATTGGTAGGGCAGGCAGAAACCCAGGCAGGGTTCGACGCTGCCATTTTGAGTCAGAATCCCTTCTTATCGAGGAATTCCCAGTCTTGGCTCCGAAGGCCGCCAGCAGATGCCACGGGAGCACAGACGTTCCCCGTCCTCTGCTTTATGTACCGTGTGCTAATTGTGGTGTGAATCCCTTTGACAAAGCACCTTCACAGCTGCATGTAGACTAGTGTCTGACTGAACAGCTGGCCACTCGTCTGGCCAAGGAGACACATATAATTCAGCACCCAGAATGTTTTCATTTTCCCGCTTTTGTAGATGATACGGATCATGGATGCGAGTTAATCTCCGTGTCCTTAGACTTAGCTCTGTGCCTGCTGCCGTTGGCAGACCCCGGGCAGGGCCAGCGCCATTCAACCTGTCTGTGTCCGCAGACTCCCGTTTACCGGGAGTGGAGGCCTGGGGGCGGCCGCTTTGCGGGGAGTGTGTCGACATGGCACACGGCGTGGCAGCTGAGGCTGCTGCAAAGTGCTTGGCTCCGGCCGCAGAGTGAGTTCACTCAGCCAGTGTGGGACGCTGTCCCAGGGGACCGGAGCCG
>NW_011889302.1:118192-120669 GCF_000151845.1 Pteropus vampyrus | reverse complement strand
GGGCAGGTGGCTGCCTCCCCGCCAGGCTGCCCGAGGGGCTCGCTGGGTGTTGAGCAGGAGCCCAGTTTAAGTCTGTTCCGGGCTGAACTGTGTTCTGTCCCCACATTCACGCGTGGAGGCGCCTCAGCCCCAGCACCTCGGAACGTGGCTGGATGTGGGCATGGGGCTCTACAGAGGGCGTGAGGATACAACCAGGTCACCAGGGTGGCCGTGATCCCATAGGACTCTGTCCTTATGACAATAAGAGCTGAGGACACAGGCACACACAGAGGGACGACCACGTGGGGACTCGGGGAGGGGACGGCGTCCGCCCGCCCAGGAGGGACCGGCCCTGCCCCCCGCCAGATTTGGAACGTACAGCCCCCAGGACGGGGACAAATCGGTGTCTGTGGTTTAAGGCCCAGGCACTGGCGTTTTGTGATGTCGACCCCAGAAATGCATACGAGGTCTTTCTACTGCAAACTGAAGTCCCCAGAACTTCAGGCTCCCTGTCCGCAGCAGCGGGAACAGACGCCACCTCCGAGGCCCCCGCAGAGCGACCGTTGCAGGGCCGTGTGTCAGCCCTGGGCTCGGGGGTCCGTGTGTTCCTGTGTCACTTCGGGAAGGCCGGTTCGGGACACGCCATCCGACGATGCCTCACTGGACGGCCACAGGATTTTCCCCCGTGCACATTGCCCGAGAGGCATCTTGCCTTTTATGATGAATGATCGTTTTTTACTCGTTTCTGACCCAAAGCGTCTCGTCCTGGAGACCCTGCTCGTGCAGGGGGCTTTGATCTCCAAAGCATCTAAAAAGACCCTGTGATGCTAGGAACCGGGGTCCCCGCTGGACCTCCTTGGGAGGCAGTCCGTGGCTCTCAGGAGCTTGCGGAGAGCAAGGACCCCTCAGGGGCCAGGGAGCAGCCTGGGCAGTAGAGCACGGCTCAGCCCCCCGAGAGCCCGCAGCCCCCCGAGGCAATGTCAGCTCTGACGTCCCTGGGCAACGAGAACCCAGCTCTTGTGCAGAACGAGTCCTGCTGGAAATGACAGCTGAGCAGGAGCTGGACGCGGGCGTGGACTCAGTCACGGGGCTGTGCCCTGCCACACAGAGGACGCCTCCTTGCCCCGGCACGCAGACCCTGCCTGCAACAGCGCCCCCTCCCCCCACACACACACGGTCTCCTTCAGACCTAATACGCTTTCTCGACGTTGTGATTTTTTTATTTTTATTTTTATTTTTTCCACTGTTGAGCTACAGTCAAAAGGGCACCTTGCCATTTGCCTGACCCGCCTGGGCTTAAATGAATGCAGCCTTTCGAGGGGGAAAATCGCACGTCAAGAAGCAAAACAGAACAAAATCGCCTGGGCGGGGAGCAGAGGCCGCCGGGGAGCCGGAGGCGCAGCATCTAAGCGTCCGTCCGGCAGCGTCCACAGTGGGTTCCCGCGGCCATGGCCGCCAGCGCATCGTTTCAGATTTAATGCTGTTGGTCTGTTTCTTTTCTTTCTCCTCGGAGGTTGCCCGGGGTTACGTTTCTCTTTTCCAAAGGGGTAAATCAACCAGAGGTCCCGGCAGCTGGGAGGGACCCTCTGTGGGCGGCAGGTTTTCTGACTGGGAGGCTTCGCGCGGCTGTGTTATGGCAACGGCCCTGCTCTGTGCTTGGCAAAGTCGCCCGCCGGTTGCTGGGCTGGTCTCACCGACTTGCGCCCGGAGGAGGCAGCCTAGGATCCCTGCGGGGCGGGGGTACAGTGTGAAATGGGGAAGAAGCTGTTGCTGTGCAGCTGGTCACTAGCAACCCAGACTTTATTCAAGAGCCACTCATGGTGGCTTTCTCTTAAAGCCCCTCGAAAGAGTTTTTTTGGGGGGGAGGTGCTGTAAAACGCTGACCTCCCACCCACCCCCTGAGTTCCCCTTAAACCCACGTCTGCAGGATGCTGGTGGCAGACGGTGCTGGTGGCAGATCATGCTGGTGGCCGACGGCCAGCATCGTGATCCCAGTACAACAGGCTGCTTCCTCCTGGGACGTTTCTGTCACCCCCCTGCCTCCCCCCCAACATGTGCATTTGATTAAATGCCGCAGAGCTGGGTAAGCAAAACAAACGGAAATGAGTAACAGACCCTGTGCCCCGCCTCGAGCCGGGACTGCAAACTCTGCCTAACGGAAGGCATCGCCTTGTGACCGGGACCCACCCCAATTCCCTGAGGTTGACCCCCCAGAATCGAGCGCCTCCGCCCGTGACATCTCCCATAGCAGTGACAGCCCGAAGCCCACGGGGACCCCCGTGAGGAACGGGGACCGTGCCGTGCTGGGCTGCAGCCCCTCTGCACATGTCCGGGAGCTTGCCAAGGCCTGTCCGCCTGCGGCTGGCTGCAGTCCGCCTGGGTGACGCAGCGAGGCCAGGGGAGGTGACGCCGCCTCACGTGTGTGAGTCATTCTGGCACACGCCTCGTGCAAGGCAAGCCCCACGCCCACCAGGGGCGGCTGCGTGCACGACCCCCGT
>NW_011889302.1:111768-116657 GCF_000151845.1 Pteropus vampyrus | reverse complement strand
GGTCCCCACGGTGGGTCCCCAAGGCCACCTTCCCTCCTGCCTATGGGGAGAAGCAGATGCTGGTGTCACTGGACCTGCCTGTAGCTGAGGCTTTGGCAGGGGGCGGTGGGGGGGCCTCCTGGACCTTGTGGGGACAGAAAGCGTGGGGGCCTCATGAACTCCCAGGTGCGGAACCGGAATCAGCAGCAGCAGCATTCCCTGGGGGCTTGGAGCCTCACCCAGACCTGCTGAGCCGGAATCTGCAGGTCCCCACGCCAACGTGATGGCCTGTCTTTTCCGGGCAGAGGCCCCGAGGCACTGACCTGTGTGTAAACAGCTCTGCCACAGCCCCCTCCTTTGGTCCTGGCCCCCAGGGCAGGTGGCTGCCTCCCCGCCAGGCTGCCCGAGGGGCTCCCTGGGCGTTGAGCAGGAGCCCAGTTTAAGTCTGTTCCGGGCTGAACTGTGTTCCGTCCCCACATTCACGCGTGGAGGCGCCTCAGCCCCAGCACCTCGGAACGTGGCTGGATGTGGGCATGGGGCTCTACAGAGGGCGTGAGGGTACAACCAGGTCACCAGGGTGGCCGTGACCCCATAGGACTCTGTCCTTATGACAACAAGAGCTGAGGACACAGGCACACACAGAGGGACGACCAGGTGGGGACTCGGGGAGGGGACGGCGTCCGCCCGCCCAGGAGGGACCGGCCCTGCCCCCCGCCGGATCTGGGACGTGCAGCCTCCAGGACGGGGACAAATCGGTGTCTGTGGTTTAAGGCCCAGGCACTGGCGTTTTGTGATGTCGACCCCGGAAATGCATACGAGGTGTTTCTACTGCAAACTGAAGTCCCCAGAACTTCCGGCTCCCTGTCCCCAGCAGCGGGAACAGACGCCACCTCCGAGGCCCCCGCAGAGCGACCGTTGCAGGGCCGTGTGTCAGCCCTGGGCTTGGGGGTCCGTGTGTTCCCGTGTCACTTCGGGAAGGCCGGTTCGGGACACGCCATCTGACGATGCCTCACTGGACGGCCACAGGGTTTTCCCCCGTGCACATTGCACGAGAGGCATCTTGCCTTTTATGATGAATGATCATTTCTTACTCGTTTCTGACCCAAAGCGTCTCGTCCTGGAGACCCTGCTCGTGCAGGGGGCTTCGATTTCCAAAGCATCGAAAAAGACCCTGTGATGCTAGGAACTGGGGTCCCCGCTGGAGCTCCTTGGGAGGCAGTCCGAGGCTCTCAGGAGCTTGCTGAGAGCAAAGACCCCTCAGGGGCCAGGGAGCAGCCTGGGCAGTAGAGCACGGCTCAGCCCCCCGAGAGCCCGCAGCCCCCCGAGACAATGTCAGCTCTGACGTCCCTGGGCAACAAGAACCCAGCTCTTGTGCAGAGCGAGTCCTGCTTGAAATGACAGCTGAGCAGGAGCTGGACACGGGCGTGGACTCGGTCACGGGGCTGTGCCCTGCCACACAGAGGACGCCTCCCTGCCCCGGCACGCAGACCCTGCCTGCAACAGCGCCCCCTCCCCCCACACACACACGTTCTCCTTCAGACCTAATACGCTTTCTCGACGTTGTGATTTTTTTATTTTTATTTTTATTTTTTCCACCGTTGAGCTACAGTCAAAAGGGCACCTTGCCATTTGCCTGACCCGCCCGGGCTTAAATGAATGCAGCCTTTCGGGGGGGAAAATCGCACGTCGAGAAGCAAAACAGAACAAAATCGCCTGGGCGGGGAGCAGAGGCCGCCGGGGAGCCGGAGGCGCAGCATCTAAGCGTCCGTCCGGCAGCGTCCACAGTGGGTTCCCGCGGCCATGGCCGCCAGCGCAGCGTTTCAGATTTAATGCTGTTGGTCTGTTTCTTTTCTTTCTCCTCGGAGGTTGCCCGGGGTTACGTTTCTCTTTTCCAAAGGGGTGAATCAACCAGAGGTCCCCGCAGCTGGGAGGGACCCTCTGTGGGCGGCAGGTTTTCTGACTGGGAGGCTTCGCGCGGCTGTGTTATGGCAACAGCCCTGCTCTGTGCTTGGCAAAGTCACCCGCCGGTTGCTGCGCTGGTCTCACCGACTTGCGCCCGGAGGAGGCAGCCTAGGATCCCTGCGGGGTGGGGGTACAGTGTGAAATGGGGAAGGAGCTGTTGCTGTGCAGCTGGTCACTAGCAACCCAGACTTTATTCAAGAGCCACTCATGGTGGCTTTCTCTTAAAGCCCCTCGAAATAGTTTTTTTTGGGGGGGAGGTGCTGTAAAACGCTGACCTCCCACCCACCCCCTGAGTTCCCCTTAAACCCACGTCTGCAGGATGCTGGTGGCAGACGGTGCTGGTGGCAGATCATGCTGGTGGCCGACGGCCAGCATCGTGATCCCAGAACAACAGGCCGCTTCCTCCTAGGACATTTCTGTCACCCCCCTGCCTCCCCCCCAACATGTGCATTTGATTAAATGCCGCAGAGCTGGGTAAGCAAAACAAACGGAAATGAGTAACAGACCCTGTGCCCCGCCTCGAGCCGGGAGTGCAAACTCTGCCTAACGGAAGGCATCGCCTTGTGACCGGGACCCACCCCAATTCCCTGAGGTTGACCCCCCAGAATCGAGCGCCTCGGCCCACGACATCTCTCACAGCGGTGACAGCCTGAAGCCCACGGGGACCCCCGTGAGGAGCGGGGACCGTGCCGTGCTGGGCTGCAGCCCCTCTGCACATGTCCGGGAGCTTGCCAAGGCCTGTCCGCCTGCGGCTGGCTGCAGTCCGCCTGGGTGACGCAGCGAGGCCAGGGGAGGTGACGCCGCCTCACGTGCGTGAGTCATCCTGGCACACGCCTCGTGCAAGGCAAGCCCCACGCCCACCAGGGGCGGCTGCGTGCACGACCCCCGTCACTCCTGACAGCCCCGGAAGAGGCAGCACAAGCCCCTCCAAGTCTAATGGGGCAGCTGGGAAGGGGACACACTGGGCCGTCAGCGACGCCGGGGAGACACCACCTGCTGCCTGCCAAGGCTGCTGCCCAGGACCCCGCATGCCAATCGCCACCTCCACCCCAGCCAGAGGGGCCGCGCCCTTTGGGATGACACACGCAGGTCGCACCCGGTGTCTCACGCAAAGACATTGCGGAGAGGCTCGTGCGGGGTGCGTGGCACAGGCAGGTGTGAGGAACTGGGACCGCGCAGTGGCCGGCACGCGGGCAGCGCCAGCTCGGAAGGCGTTTGTTTGTCGGATGCCGGGAGCGGGCGGGAGCTGCCGGGCTGGCATTGCTCGCGTGGCAGCAGCTTTGCGTGACTGTGCAGGGTGTTTGCAGGGCACCCCATGAAGTCATGTGGCTTTGGGGCTTAGACTTGGGCAGAGCAGGGCCAGCCACAGCGTGCTGGCCGCCCTGGAGGGGAGGCGTCCGTCCGAGGAATCCCAGAGGCCAACACCTCCTCGTGTCCCCAGTCCCTGAAACGGTGACAAAGTGCACAGCAGGGAGCAAGGAGGGCAGGTTGTTCCCCGTAACAGGAACTGGCAGGAGCTGGAACAAAGAAGGAGTGGGGGTCCCCCAGACTCAGAGACGGCCTCTCCATTTGGCCTGTGATAGTACCAGCTTCTGGCCGGCCGATGGGGGCACACGCGCCTCCGGGTCCCTGCTCTGTGGTCCTTCCTGGTCACGGAGATCCTGCCTGGGGTGTGTCCACTGTGAGGACCCAGGTCCCTCCACGAGGAGCCCAGAGCCTGGCCGTGTGACACACCAGCGGGGGCCACGTCTGGGACTTTGCTGGTCACAGGCTGCACCGGGCGAAGCTCCCTACAGGCGGGCACACGTGTGAATGTCACGTAGGGACCTAGGGTACACGGAGCGCCTCGGCCGGCCACAGGCAGCTTCCTGAGCCAGGGGGCTGGGACTGGGGCAGGGGGCACCCAGCGGTGATTCTCACTCTTGGAAACACAGGCGTCGGCATGGGGCAGGGCGTGGGCGTGAACCCCACCCCGTGCAAACTGACGGCTCCTTTCTGAGACACGCCAGGGTGCACCCCAAACACGAGGCCTGTGGACAGACGGCAGACACAGAACCACACGTGACGTGCAATTCCATTCACGCCAGACGACCACGGATGGGACAGGGTGGGGGGCCAGCGGACGGCTCTGCTTTTGGGGGGATGAGAAGGAGCTGGAACTAGTTAGAGGTGGGGGTGACACGACACGGCGAATGTGCTGAAATGACGCTGAGCCGTGCCCCTGGCGTGGCGGAACCGTGCGGCCTGCAAACTGTATCTCAGGAAAAGAGATGACATTGTACCAGGTAAATGGTACAATGGTGCAAATGGTACCCGCGGGGCGCAGGTTTTCGGCTCCATTTCGGTGCCGGGGGCAGCGCAGGCCGTGCGGGGGCGGGAAGCATCAGGCCGGGCAGGAGCGCGGGTCGGTCCAGCCCCCGCCCCGCGGCTCGTTAAAAACACGTTTGTGATGCACCGAGATAAAAGCCCCACGCACGGAGGTCAGCACGTTCGGCGTTTTAAAATGAGCAGAGCAGGGCGCTTCTGCTGCGTGCGCGACGCCTCTGTCCCAGCAGAGCACTTGGTCCGCAGCACCGTCCCTGTCAGCGGCCCCGCCCGGCCCCTGAGCCACCCGCGCGGCCCCTGACCCATCCGCCCGACCCCTGAGCCATCCGTCCGGCCCCTGACCCATCCGCCCGACCCCTGAGCCATCCGCCCGGCCCCTGACCCATCCGCCCGACCCCTGAGCCATCCGCCCGACCCCTGACCCATCCGCCCGACCTCTGACCCATCCGTCCGACCCCTGAGCCATCCATCTGGACCCTGAGCCACCTGCCCGGCCCCTGACCCATCCGCGCGGCCCCTGACCCATTGGTCTGGCCCGATCCGCGCCGGTACAGAGGCCTGAGCCTGCTGCCCGCGTCTCTGCACCTTGCGGGCTTCCGTTTCTTACGTTCAAGTCAGAAGCG
>NW_011889302.1:108648-110093 GCF_000151845.1 Pteropus vampyrus | reverse complement strand
CGGGGACCGTGCCGTGCTGGGCTGCAGCCCCTCTGCACATGTCCGGGAGCTTGCCAAGGCCTGTCCGCCTGCGGCTGGCTGCAGTCCGCCTGGGTGACGCAGCGAGGCCAGGGGAGGTGACGCCGCCTCACGTGCGTGAGTCATCCTGGCACACGCCTCGTGCAAGGCAAGCCCCACGCCCACCAGGGGCGGCTGCGTGCACGACCCCCGTCACTCCTGACAGCCCCGGAAGAGGCAGCACAAGCCCCTCCAAGCCTAATGGGGCAGCTGGGAAGGGGACACACTGGGCCGTCAGCGACGCCGGGGAGACACCGCCCGCTGCCTGCCAAGGCTGCTGCCCAGGACCCCGCATGCCAATCGCCACCTCCACCCCAGCCAGAGGGGCCCGTGCCCTTTGGGATGACACACGCAGGTGGCACCCGGTGTCTCACGCAAAGACATTGCGGAGAGGCCCGTGCAGGGTGCGTGGCATAGGCAGGTGTGAGGAACTGGGACCGCGCAGTGGCCGGCACGCGGGCAGCGCCAGCTCGGAAGGCGTTTGTTTGTCGGATGCCGGGAGCGGGCGGGAGCTGGTGGGCTGGCATTGCTCGCGTGGCAGCAGCTTTGCGTGACTGTGCAGGGTGTTTGCAGGGCACCCCATGAAGTCATGTGGCTTTGGGGCTTAGACTTGGGCAGAGCAGGGCCAGCCACAGCATGCTGGCCGCCCTGGAGGGCAGGCGTCCGTCTGAGGAATCCCAGAGGCCAACACCTCCTCGTGTCCCCAGTCCCTGAAACGGTGACAAAGTGCACAGCAGGAAGCAAGGAGGGCAGGTTGTTCCCCGTAACAGGAACTGGCAGGAGCTGGAACAAAGAAGGAGTGGAGGTCCCCCAGACTCAGAGACGGCCTCTCCATTTGGCCTGTGATAGTACCAGCTTCTGGCCGGCCGATGGGGGCACACGCGCCTCCGGGTCCCTGCCCTGTGGTCCTTCCTGGCTCACGGAGATCCTGCCCGGGGTGTGTCCACTGTGGGGACCCAGGTCCCTCCACGAGGAGCCCAGAGCCTGGCCGTGTGACACGCCAGTGGGGGCCACGTCTGGGGCTTTGCTGGTCGCAGGCTGCACCGGGCGAAGCTCCCTACAGGCGGGCACACGTGTGAATGTCACGTAGGGACCTAGGGTACACGGGGCGCCTCGGCCGGCCACAGGCAGCTTCCTGAGCCAGGGGGCTGGGACTGGAGCAGGGGGGACCCAGCGGCGATTCTCACTCTTGGAAACACAGGCGTCGGCATAGGGCAGGGTGTGGGCGAGAACCCCACCCCGTGCAAACTGACGGTTCCTTTCTGAGACACGCCAGGGTGCACCCCAAACACGAGGCCTGTGGACAGACGGCAGACACAGAACGACACGTGACGTGCAATTCCATTCACGCCAGACGACCACGGATGGGACAGGGTGGGGGGCCAGCG
>NW_011889302.1:107573-108555 GCF_000151845.1 Pteropus vampyrus | reverse complement strand
CAGAAGCGCACGCGGGCTCACGCGTCGCCTCCTCCAGGGAGACCTCCGGGACTGCCGTCGCCCCCGGGACTGCGTGTCCTGGGGAGGCAGAGGCACCTGGGATGCTGGGGGCGCGGGGCGCCTCCGAACCGCGATGCAATCATCTTCCTTCAGGGGCTGCGCCGGGAGCAGCCGGCGGGGGAGGAGGAGACGCCCGAACGTGCGAGGGGGGCGCGGGGCACGGGGATCAGGAGCAAACGCTTAGGCCCACGCGGGGCACGTTTGCACCTCGGGGAGTCGTGCAGCTGGGGGGTGGCGGACCAGCCCGTCTTCCCGTGTGACGTGTGTCCTCTGTGCTCCCACAGGTCAGGGCGACTTCGATTTGGCCGACGCGCTGGACGACCCCGGTGAGTGGCCGCGATGCGCGGGGAGCTCCGCTTCCGCCGCCCGGGGCCTTGCAGCGTCCGCGTGGCGCTTGGGGGGGGCGGGGCCGGTGACAGCGCTTCCGGGCCCCGAGCTGTTTCCCGGGGTCCCGTAGGGCCCCCCGACAGCCCCCTTCCCAAGGAGGCGCCGGCGCGCCCCGCAGTGGCCTGGATCTGTGCGTCTGAGCGACCCGGGGGGGGGGGGGGGCGCGGTCTGCGCTCGCGCTGGCGGCTTCTGCTCTTGGTCCTTGTCGCCTGGTGCTGTGACCCAGCAGCTGAATCAGCCGAGGGCCTGGAGGACCGTGCGCACTGAGTCCCCAGCCCAGCCGGGCAGAGGGCACAAAGAGAGCGTCCTGCACTTGGGGACAGGGGTCTGGCGCTGTCTTTCCGGAGAAGGACGGGCTTTTGTCAGCTCAGAGAAAAGGTCACTGTTTGTGGCCTCGGCAGTCACCGCTGGTCACTCAGGGCAAAAGCTATGACGCTGCGGGGGAGAAAGTGACAAAGGCTTGCGGCCGCTGGCAGCCGGACCGCAGAGGACAGCACTGGCCTCCACGCCTGTGCCCGCTGGCCCAGGCCACCGC
>NW_011889302.1:106380-106822 GCF_000151845.1 Pteropus vampyrus | reverse complement strand
GAGTGAACTGCACTCACTCTGCTGGCCGTTGCACGATGCAGACAAACGTCACGTCACCGTGTCACGGGCCCGGAACAGATACAGTGTCCGATGTCACTTGCGTCCCCATAGAAAACGCAATCGGTCATCGAAGTCGACAGACAGACCGGCACAGTAAGAGTGTGTGGAGTGTGACGACATGCATTCAATTAAAAAAAACAAAAAACAAAAAAACGCACCGAAGACATGGCAAACATGTACCGACACGAACGTTCATAGGCACGTTTTTAAATAATCACTTAGCACAGGCACCCAGCGAAGATAAAATGGCGCTTCTGTCTTGTTCTCTGGGAGACAGGTAGGGTCAGGGGCTTAAAGGGCTCCAGGCGTTACTATTTTTAAGAGGAGTGAAAAATAGTTACAAATAGAGAAAAAACAGTTACTTGTTATCTGAGATTTTTAA
>NW_011889302.1:105893-106330 GCF_000151845.1 Pteropus vampyrus | reverse complement strand
TCCGCAGCAGCTCTGCTCACAGTCCCCGAGCTGGGGACAGCCCAGTGCCGGGTGAGGAGTGACGGGCAGGTGAACCGTGGTCCAGCTGCTCGCGGAAATATGACGCAGCCCTGGAAAGTGACGAAGCCCGGACGCTCGCCATGGCGTGGACGGACCTTGAACACACGATGCTCAGCGCACAGACGGCAGGCAACGTCCCCCGCGGTCACTGTGCGCCCTGGTCAGTCCCCACGCTCCACAGCCTGGCCGCCGGAGCCGCGGGCCACGCTCTGCTCCTCCAGTCCTGTCCCCACGACGTCCACATCCAGGGAGACAGCCCTGGACACCCTGCGGTCACTCGAGAGGCCGCGGGGGTCTCCGTGTGCCGCCGCCTGGCTCCGGCAGCCCCTCCGCAAACGTTTGTCGAGTGAGCGGACACAGCGATGGAGGAGACAGAA
>NW_011889302.1:105411-105843 GCF_000151845.1 Pteropus vampyrus | reverse complement strand
TCCAGGCGTTACTATTTTTAAGAGGAGTGAAAAATAGTTACAAATAGAGAAAAAACAGTTACTTGTTATCTGAGATTTTTAAAAAAATTCCATGCATTTTTTTGTTTTAATTTGCAAGTGTAGTATATTCATTTAGCCTGGCAGTAGTTAAAAGTGTAGGAAGCCAGCGAGTTTGTCATAGGCGTGGGGACCTGGGGCTCAATAACACGTCGTGTGGAATTAGCGGCTCGATGACCGACGTCAGGACCGATGATATGTGACTTTCAGGACGAAAAGGAGTTTAGTTTTCCCTGTGTTTCCCTTTGGGGTCACCAGCCACCAGCATTGCAGGGAGCTCTACCACGTTCTTGCCATGACAGTGGCTTCTGGGAATAAAAATGACACTTGTGTGTGTGTGTCTGCGTGCGTTCATACATGTGTGCGTGCACGTGT
>NW_011889302.1:104981-105361 GCF_000151845.1 Pteropus vampyrus | reverse complement strand
GATGGAGGAGACAGAAGCCTCGCTCTGGAGCAGGAATCCCCCGTCCACCTCTGCTCCTTAAGCCTCCTGGGCGCTCGGGACCCGCGGCCGCCTCCGTGGTGCCCGACGCGGCAGCTGCACGGCTACCGGCCCTCGCTGCTCTCGGCACAGTCCGGGTTCCCGCAGACATCACGGTCTCTGTCCCCCGCCTACCAGGAGTCATCGCTCACAGTTGCTTTGTCGCGAGCCGAGTCGACAAACCCGTCGCGGCTCCGGCAAAGAGTGGCCGGCACGCGTGTGAAGGGCGACTTCTTCCACTTCGTTTTCCCCCTGAGTACAAAAGGGGACGTGTGTGGCTGTGCATTTTTAGGGCCTCGGATAGTCGCTTCGGGAAGGGTATC
>NW_011889302.1:104096-104931 GCF_000151845.1 Pteropus vampyrus | reverse complement strand
TGGGTGGCTGCTTCCTGGGTGCCCGCCAGCAGAGAGGCAGTGCGGCTCCAGCCCAGACTTGATTTCATTGGAGGAATTCGCGCGTGTGCACGTGTGCGTGTGTGCATATGTGTGCGCATGCCTGTGTGTGCGTGCATGTGTGCATGCATGTGTGTGCATGTGTGCACATGCATGTCTGTGTGTGCATGCATGCCTGTGTGTGTGCGTGTGTGCACGTGTGTGCGCATGTGCATGTGTGCATGCATGTCTTTGTGTGTGCATGTGCATGCATGTCTGTGTGTGCACGTGTGTGCATGCATGTCTGCGTGTGTGCATGTCTGTGTATGCATGTCTGTGTGTGCACGTGTGTGCATGCATGTCTGCGTGTGTGCATGTCTGTGTGTGTGCATGTGCATGCATGCCTGTGCGTGCACATGTCTGTGTGTGCATGTCTGCGCGTGTGTGCATGCATGTGCGTGCAGGTGTGTGCGTGCATGTGTGTGCGTGTGTGCATGCATGTCTGTGTGTGCACGTGTGTGCATGTATGTCTGCATGTGTGCGCGTGTGTGCGTGTGTGCGTGTGTGCATGCATGTCTGTGTGTGCGTGCATGCATGTCTGTGTGCGTGCGTGTGTGCATACGTGTCTGTGTGTGTGCGTGCATGTGCGTGCGTGTGTGCATATCTGTGTGTGTATGTGTGTGCATGTCTTGTGTGTGCATGTGTGTGCATGCATGTCTGTGTGTGCGTGCGTGTGTGCATGCATGTCTTGTGTGTGCGTGCATGTGTGCGCGTGCATGTGTGTGCGTGCGTGTCTCTGTGTGCGCGTGTGCGTGCGTGTCTGTGTGTGCGTGTGTGT
>NW_011889302.1:101551-104046 GCF_000151845.1 Pteropus vampyrus | reverse complement strand
CGCTTCGGGAAGGGTATCACTGCTTCTCTGGTCCACGTTCACTGAATCTGTTTTCCCTCCTTGTTCACAGAACCCACCAAGAAGCCGGGCTCAGGTGAGTGAGGGGGCCCTGCGCACGGCTGAGGCCCTGCCCTGCTGAGGCCCTGGGGGGGTGGCGTCTCCGAAGGGGTATGTGGGGGGCTCCCCGGGCTGGGGCGCGTGTGGAGGAGAAAAAGCGGTGGCCACTTAGCAGGGGGTAGAAGCAAACCCTAGTCATCGAGGACACGCAGGGCGGAATCACAGTGCCATGTCACCGCGTTCCTGCTGGGGGGGCAGGTGTCAAAGACATGGCAGGCGTCGGCAGGGATGTGGGGATCTGGGAACCCTCACGCCTTGCGGGTGAGAGTGACACGCGGGCGGCCGCCGTGCAAAACACGGCGGCAGGAAACTAAAGCAAAGTGACTAAGTGTTCACGGTCCGGTCACTGTCGCCTGCGGGGGCGGAGCTGTGACGAGGAAGCTCGCTGTGAGCGCCTCAGAATGGAAACGTCTCAGAAAGAAGTAAAAAGAGGCGTGAATCCCCGTGGATGGGGTTGGGAAAGTTGCTGAGAGAGTCGCTCTTGAAAGTTGCCATCACGAGCCCCCCCCCCCAAAAAAATGAAAAGAAAACACATTTGTGACTGTGCGTGGTGAGCGAGTGAACTGCACTCACTCTGCTGGCCGTTGCACGATGCAGACAAACGTCACGTCACCGTGTCACGGGCCCGGAACAGATACAGTGTCCGACGTCACTTGCGTCTCCATAGAAAATGCGATCGGTCGTTGCAGTCAAGAGAGAGAGACCGGCAGAGTAAGAGTGTGTGGAGTGTGACGACATGCATTCGATTAAAAAAAAACAAAAAACAAAAAAACGCACCGAAGACATGGCAAACATGTACCGACGCGAACATTCGTGGGCACGTTTTTAAAAAATCACTTAGCACAGGCACCCAGCGAAGATAAAAAGGTGCTTCTGTCTTGTTCTCTGGGGTACAGGTAGGGTCAGGGCTTAAAGGGCTCCGGGCGTTACTATTTTTAAGAGGAATGAAAAATAGTTACAAATAGAGAAAAAACAGTTACTTGTTATCTCAGATTTTTTTTTAAATTCCATGCGGTTTTTGTTTTAATTTGCAAGCTCAGTGTTTTCATTTAGCCTGGCAGTAGTTAAAAGTGTAGGAAGCCAGCGAGTTTGTCATAGGCGTGGGGACCCGGGGCTCAATAACACGTCGTGTGGAATTAGCGGCTCGATGACCGACGTCAGGACCGATGATATGTGACTTTCAGGACAAAAAGGAGTTTAGTTTTCCCTGTGTTTCCCTTTGGGGTCACCAGCCACCAGCATTGCAGGGAGCTGTACCACGTTCTTGCCATGACAGTGGCTTCTGGGAATAAAAATGACACTTGTGTGTGTGTGTCTGCGTGCGTTCATACATGTGTGCGTGCACGTGTGCGTGTGTGCATGTCTGTGTGTGCGTGCGTGTGTGCATGCATGTGTGTGCATGTGTGCACATGCATGTCTGTGTGTGTGCGTGCGTGCACGTGTGTGCGCATGTGCATGTGTGCATGCATGTCTTGGTGTGTGTGCGTGTGCATGCATGTCTGTGTGTGCACATGTGTGCATGCATGCCTGCGTGTGTGCATGTCTGTGTGTGTGCATGTGCATGCATGCCTGTGCGTGCACATGTCTGTGTGTGCATGTCTGCGCGTGTGTGCATGCATGTGCGTGCAGGTGTGTGTGCATGCATGTCTGTGTGTGCACGTGTGTACATGTATGTCTGCATGTGTGCACGGGTGTGCGTGTGTGCGTGTGTGCATGTGTGTGCATGCATGTCTGTGTGCGTGTGCATGCATGTCTGTGTGTGCGTGCGTGTGTGCATGCGTGTCTGCGTGCGTGCATGTGTGTGCGTGTGTGCATATCTGTGTGTGTGCGTGCATGTCTTGTGTGTGCATGTGTGTGCATGCATGTCTGTGTGTGCGTGCGTGTGTGCATGCATGTCTTGTGCGTGCGTGCATGTGTGCGCGTGCATGTGTGTGCGTGCGTGTCTCTGTGTGCGCGTGTGCGTGCGTGTCTGTGTGTGCGTGTGTGTGCGTGCATGTGTGCGCGTGCATGTGTGTGCGTGCGTGTCTCTGTGTGCGCGTGTGCGTGCGTGTCTGTGTGTGCGTGTGTGTGCATGCATGTCTGTGTGTGTGCATGTGTGTGCATGCGTGTGCGTGCACATGTGTGTACTCTTTAGGTTTTGACGTGCATCTTCCAGTGATTTTTAGCCGGAGGCGGGTGAGCCACAGCACTGTCCATTTGTAAACTGTAAAGCCGACGGTCACGAGGACGAGTGTGCTTTACAGGCTGCTTCTAACAGGAAGATGGTTTTCTCATCTAAACACAGTGTCTCCTTCCCCGCAGGTCTGTACCCGAAGCTGAAACCCCATCAGCCCGAGCCCGGAAACCCCGACAGCGGAAGTAAGGGTGCCCCGCGCTCA
>NW_011889302.1:99799-100888 GCF_000151845.1 Pteropus vampyrus | reverse complement strand
TCCAGGCGTTACTATTTTTAAGAGGAGTGAAAAATAGTTACAAATAGAGAAAAAACAGTTACTTGTTATCTGAGATTTTTAAAAAAATTCCATGCGTTTTTTTGTTTTAATTTGCAAGCGTAGTATATTCATTTAGCCTGGCAGTAGTTAAAAGTGTAGGAAGCCAGCGAGTTTGTCATAGGCGTGGGGACCTGGGGCTCGATAACACGTCGTGTGGAATGAGCGGCTCGATGACCGACGTCAGCACCGATGATACGTGAGTTTCGGGACAAAAAGGAGTTTAGTTTTCCCTGTGTTTCCCTCTGGGGTCACCAGCCACCAGCATGCAGGCAGCTCTACCACGTTCTTGCCATGACAGAGGCTTCTGGGAATAAAAATGACACTTGTATGTGTGTCTGCGTACGTTCATATATGTGTGTGCGCACGTGTGCGTGTGTGCATATGTGTGCATGCATGTCTCTGTATGTGCGTGTGTGCATGCATGTCTGTGTGCGCATGTGTGTGCATGCATGTCTGTGTCTGTGTGTGCATGCATGTCTCTCTGTGTGTGCATGCATGTCTGTGCGTGCGCATGTCTGTGCGTGCATGTCTGCGCGTGTGTGCATGCATGTGCGTGCAAGTGCGTGCATGCATGTGTGTGCGTGTGCATGCATGTCTGTGTGCGTGCATGTGTGTGCGTGTGTGCATGTGTGTGCATGCATGTCTGTGTGCGCATGTGTGTGCATATGTCTCTGTGTGTGCGTGCATGTGTGTGTGCATGTCTCTGCGTGCGCGTGTGCATGCATGTCTGTGTGTGCGTGTGTGTGCATGCATGTCTGTGTGCGTGCATGTGTGTGCATGCGTGTGTGTGCACGTGTGTGTGCTCTTTAGGTTCTGACATGCATCTTCCAGTGATTTTTAGCCGGAGGCGGGCGAGGCACAGCACTGTCCATTTGTAAACTGTAAAGCCGACGGTCATGGGGACGAGTGTGCTTTACAGGCTGCTTCTAACGGGAAGATGGTTTTCTCATCTAAACACGGTGTCTCCTTCCCCGCAGGTCTGTACCCGAAGCTGAAACCCCATCAGCCCGAGCCCGGAAACCCCGACAG
>NW_011889302.1:96292-97509 GCF_000151845.1 Pteropus vampyrus | reverse complement strand
AAGCGCCCCCAGTTCCATACCTTAAACACGTTGGAAGACTCTGTTTGCCGAGGTGCCCGTCCTGAAGAAGAACTTAGAGCATAGAATTCCTGGGATTTTCCGAGAATTAAAGTCGTTCATTCTCTGACGGGCTCCTGCCAGGTCCCAAGGGCCAGGTCAATGGAATGTAAAGTCTCTGCAGAAACACGTGCCATGTCCAGCCGCTGGGGCCCGGACGCTGGGTAAAGGGCTCGCCTTGCTCACCTAACTCCAGCCGTATCGTTAGGTACAAAGGTCACGAGACCGGATGTGAGAGGGACGAGATGTTCGGCAGGTGACAGCTAGGCTGTCAGGTCGCCAGGAGTGTGCAGCGGGGCCGGGGTCCGGGCGGGAGGGGCGTCCTGGGCGAAGGGCCTGGGGCCGGAAGCTGTGCTGAGCTTGAGGGACAGGCAGAGGTCCTGGTGGCGAAAGCCATGGACCCGCCCGGCGTCACGGAAAGCATAAGACGCCGTCCACACGTGTGACGCGTCTGCCCGGGTGCTGTGCCCGGCTGCGGGGCACGGTCCTTGCATTTGCGGTCACCCCGGAGACCTGATGTGGACAGTCGCGCGTCTTCCCTGTGAATTTCAGGGGGTCCCTGAGCCTCTTGCTGCACGAACCAGGCGGGGGGAGAGGGAGTCTGGGCGCCAGGATGAACGTCTGGTCTTGTTTTTTTTTTATGAAGCTTTATATTCACAGCTTTTCAGCAGCCTGTTTTTAATGGAACAAGCAGTTTCACGGATGTCGTGGCCGGCGGACGTGCCCAAGCCGTTACGTCGTCGTGTGTGTGGGTGTTCTTTGTGGGGCGGACTCCGTTTCCCTAAAATCACGGTGCGATTTCCCTACAGATATCTACCCGAGGCCGAAGCCACCAGCCCCGCGCCCGCAGCCCGGGATTTCGGACAGCGGAGGAGGTAGGGCGGCTGGACGCCGGGTGTTCCGCGGGTGCGTGGGGCTCAGCGTGCCATCTCGAAGTTCCCTCCCGGCGCAGGTTCTCCTGTAAGGGGTCGGCTCCCCACCAGCCCCCCGAGCAGGGGATGGCGACAGTGAGCTCCCCTTAAAATGCACCACGCCCCAAACACATTTTCCGTTCCTCTCCGGGAAGGCGCATCTTCGTCCTTGGTCACCTGCTTTCGTGTGGGTGTCGTGCTCGGTTTGTTGTTTGTTTTTTTTAAGTATAGCTGACGAGCAATATTATA
>NW_011889302.1:82918-95130 GCF_000151845.1 Pteropus vampyrus | reverse complement strand
TATGCGTGTATACATTTGTATATTTTATGTACCTTTATATACCTCTATTTATGGATGTACATCTTTGTATCCATAAATATGTACCTTCACATATTCTGTATATGCCTTTATATATATATTTGTCTATATACATATATATGTCCTTACACACACATGTATATACATATGTACTACTTTAAACATAACTTTCTCTCTGTACTTGGACTGTGAAAAGCTGCAAAGAATCTTTGCACGTGAATAAAAGTGCAGGCTGCTGGGAGACAGGCGCACGGGGCTGGCTCGGCGTGTGACACGCCACGGGGCCTGTCCCGTCTCTTGAGCTCTGTGATTTTATTGTAGAAGGGTTAGAAGCATTAGAATTCTAAAGGCACAGAATTTCCTGCAGGGCTCCAGCTCAATGCGACTCTTCCCACGGGGGACCCGTGACTTGGGGTGGCCCCTCGAGTGTCCCCAGGGGCCCCCCGTGGGGCACTCCTTGAGGTGGCTGTTGGGCATGGCCGTGGTGCCGGCATCGCTGACGCAGGCGACACCTGCTGGAAGGCCGTGCTCTGCAGCTGCAGGATCCCCCAGCTTCACCCTCTCTCCCACAGGAGGCGGCGGAGGCGGCGGAGGCGGCTACTACCCCAGTAACGACGGCTACGGGAACTCGCACGGTACGCCCAGCGCCTGTCCCCGTGGGCGGCGGGCGGGGCAGGGGGGGCACTTTCGGGCTCCTACGTGCCTTCCTCACCACCACCCCTCTCTGGGGGCTCGGGTGCCGGCGCCCTGTCTGCTGGTGTCGGCCTCCCGCACCCCGTCTGCCCCGGCCGTCTGCTCCCCGTCCACCTGCTCGGCGGGAGCCCAAGTGCTGCACACACGCACCTTCGTGCAGGAGCAAGGAAGCAGCAGCGGGCACTGACGCTCAGCGAGAGTGAGCAGCCAGCACCCCGGGGATCCGGTTGGGCAGCTCATGTCTTCCCAATGGGCGAGGGAAACGCTTCGGGCCCGGGGGGGGGGCGGGTACGCACGCTGCGAATCATTCTTGTTGACATGGGATTCGCACACGCATTCTGCTGGGGTCGGCTGTGCGTAGGTCACTGGACGGTCGTATAGATTGCAGAGTGACCATTCCAGTAAGTGTAGTGAAATCCAGTTACTGTATAATATAAAGAAATAGTGACACATGTAACTATAAAGATGTGATCGCATAGTCGCAACTATAAAGAAATAATCGCATAGTCGCTACTAGAAAGAAACAGTCACATCGTCGTCACCATAAAAAATGGTTACATAGTCGCAACTATAAAGTAGTTACATAGTTGAAACTGTAACAAAATCATTACAAGGTTGTAACCACACATAGTTACGTAGTCATAACCATAAAGAAAATGGTTGCATAGTTGTAACTATAAAGAGACAGTCACATAGTCGCAACTATGAAAACATAGTGACGACGTTTTTTTTCCTGGTGCTGACGACGTTTAAGGTTGAGTCTCTCGGCAGCTTTGAAGCGTGCACAGCAGTGTCATTACGTGCAGAAAGCAATATAGGGTCAGCCGTGGTCTCCAGGCTGCGTATTACAGCCCCGCCCAGCAATCAATCTACGGATTGATTTCAAAGCATTATGACGATGCTGACGACCCTTATTTGCTGTTCGCCATTGATTAAGAGCTTTGTACGTCTTGAAATGAATATGGTTTTTGGTTGAAACCAGCATGTGCGTGGAGCTTTTCCGAGGCGTGCAGCTGTCCTTGGAAGGCGGTCACGTTCCCTCCCTGACCTCTGGAGTGGGGGTTGCTACACCCGGTTGCATGCAATAAAGGTGAGCTTGATGCTCAGATAGTCCTCACTCGAAGGGCTGGACATGGGTCGGCATCTGCGTGGCCCCGTCCCCGTGACTGTGTCCCCATAGGGGGCACGAGGTCAGGAAGGACGAGAGAACCCGTGGAAGGTGATGGCTGAGTCGGTCAAGGACCATCTGCTTCCACCTCTGCGTGCTCATGCAATGCCCCCTCATGCAGGCGACATTTGTTTTAAGAGCCACGGCGCGTTTGGCTGGGAGACGCCCCGCATTGGTACAGCCCGGGAAAGGCCCGGCTCACGTGCGCCTCGCCCCCCACGCCCACGTCTGCGGGGCCTCTGCCTCCGCGCAGGACCCTCGGACGGCGTGTTCCTCTGTTCTTGGCCAGATTCACGAATTAGAGAGACGTGACTCGTCCCACTGTGCTCCGGGAGCCGTGAGACTTTCTACGCGTTTGCCTGGGAAATAATTCAGGTCTCTCGTCACTTGGGGACCGGCTCCCCGGGGGATAAAATCTCAGCCGTCAGGATTGTCTGTGATACTGGGGGCGAAACTCCCACAAAACGTGCCGTGTGGCGCTGGGCTGGGTGAGGCTGTGACTCAGCCAGCAGGTCAGCCCCGAGGCTGGGCTCAGGCGGCACTGGCTGAGTCTCCCGGTCCCTCCCTCCAGGTGACAGAACATGTCTGACATGTTTCCTTCTCATGTGGAATCTGTGCCGAGGGCGGGGACAGCCAAGCAAGGGCGTGTCCTGCGTCTGTGCCCCGTCCTGGTGACGGGGAAAAACATTTCACGCAATGTCTTTGGAGCTGGCTTTCCATGACCAGGTTTCTCGAAGAGCCATCGTTTGAGTGTGCTCGGGTTGACGTAGCAAAGTGACAAACTGGGCGGCTGAAACACCGGAGATTTATGTGTCCGAGATGCAGCTGTGGGCGGGGCCGGTCCCTCCCGGGTCTCTGTCCTGGACTTGTGGACGCCGTCCCCTCCCCGTGTCCTCACGTGGACCCTCTGTGCGTGTCTGTGTCTTCGTCCCCTCTTCTTATAAGGACACAGTCCTGTGGGATCAGGGCCCCCCTGGTGACCTCGTTATACCTTCACCCCTCTGTAAAGACCCATCTCCACATCCAGCCACGTTCTGAGGTCCTAGGGGTGAGGACCCCAACATACAAACTTGAAGGGCCACGATTAAGCCCCTTTACTGCCCATCGTCCTGTTGACAGAGGCGGTATGTTCACTTACCCCCCGACATGCAAGGAACCCCCGCCCAAACCATTCCACCTCGAACCCAGCGAAGTTGGCCCTGGGCTTTGTCAGGAGGAGATCACAGATGTTCCGCACGCCTTGCTGTCCGGACGTGGCAAGGCATTGCGGGCATTTCCGCTCTGTCCCTGGGTGAGGTGACGCTTTGGGCTGCGCTTCCGTCAGGCTCTGCCACGTTCTCTTCTGAGGGCACAGAAAGGGGGGCTGCGCTCAGGCCGAGTCGCACCCCACTGTCAGCTGGCGGACATTCGACGTGGCCTGGTGTGTGCGTGCTCTCGAGGCCATGAGCAGGGCCTTTCTCGTGGGGACCATCCCTCGCTTTCGCACGGGGACACAGTCGAGGCCTCTACAGCCTTGTTCGGCCTCCCGGTGTCGGCTTGGGCTCCCCGGGGTGCCCTCGCCTGACCTCACCTGAGTCCCTGGGCATGAATGTCCACTTCACATGCTGTTTCTGTCCCGCAGGAGGAGGGCGCTATAGACCCAACTCCGGTGGATATGGTCACGGTAAAGCGGTTCTTTCTTAGAGGCCGTGTGAGCAGCATGTGTCCCGCTGGACAACTAATTGCCATGTGGCCGCCGCGGGGAGCTTGTCCTGTGTCCTGCATGCTGACTAACTGACCGCGGGGCTTCCCGTGTGTGTCCTCGTCGGCCACCGAGGCTGGAGGTGGCATGCGGCATGTGCTCAGGCCTTGCTGTCTTGAAAGGCACTATGACCTGTTTACAGGTGTCATTGGGTGTGTATGGGCACACACAGCTGTGTATGTGTGCACACGTGTGTGTCTGTGTGCATAGATACACACATGGGTGCCCATGTGTTCATGTGTATGCATGCGCATGTGGTGTGCCAACACCTGTTCACACATGCCTGTGATTGTACGTGCACGTATGTGTGTGCATACACGTGCACATGTATTTTATGTGCTGGCATGCATGCATGTACTCGTGCACACATATGTGCGAAGTTTGTGTACATGCCACGCACACAAAAATGCACGTGTGCATTGCATGTGTGTGGAGGCGTGAACGCGTGTGTGTCTGTTCCCATGTGCAAACGTGGTCGCTTGTGTTTGTGCCTGCATGTGTGTGCACGTGTGTGCATATATGTGCATGTAGCCGTGGGCTTGTGCGCATTGCACTTCTGTGCACACGTGTGTATATTCAGTGACCCCGGACGTAAAAGCACCTTCCCGGCCCCCATCACCCTCCTCGCCATGACGGGCGTGTCCACAGCCCGCCTCCTGCCTGCTGAGCCCCGTCCGTCCCGCGGGTGCTAAGCTCCGTGGGAACCCGCGTGTGTGTGCTGTGCTGATGGCTGCACCCCCCACCCCAGTGGGGCACCCACACGCCCTGCGGGATCCCTGTCTGACTCTGTGCTTGTCCCCGACAGGTGGAGGCGGGTACACGACCTACGGCGACCCTCACGGTAACTGACGCCAGCGTCCCACCCCGTCTCTGCGTCCCGAGGGGGTGGGCGGGGCCGTGGAGGCTGTGCCACTCGCTGTGGGGCCCACCGCTGCCTCGGGGCACGCGCCGACGGTGCCTCTGCACGGGGGTCCTGGGCAAGGCGTCTGCCGTCCGGGCGGGACCAGCTCCGTGGGCTCGGGGAAGGAGAGCCGAGTGTGGACCTGAGGCCGACGGCCCCTCGTGGCCACGGAGCGGAGCTGGGGTCTGGGACGTGCCGTGGGGGCAGCGTCACCCCCATTTCAGTGACCAGTGCTCACGTGAAGCCAAGAAGGACAGGAGGAAGGAAGTTCCGTCTGAGAGGAACCCCCCAGTATAGTGCCAGCTCCTGTGTGGGTCACAGAACGCAGGGGACAGCTCCGCTGGGGACTTGGCTCACGCGATGCGGGGAGTTTGTGTCCCTGCCTCTTAGCAAAGTGGCAGCTCCATTAAAGATGAGAGAAGCCGGTCTGCCCAGGCGGAGGGTGACCGTGATGCAGGGAAAAGCGAGGGACCGGAGTGGCGTCCAGCCTGTGCCCCGGCAGCGTCTCAGCATCGCTGTCTGCGGGGCGTCTGATTCCCCGGAGACGCTGTGGCTTCTCGGGTTCTCTAGGGCAGAAGCTGGAGGTGGGAGGGGTGAACACGACACCAAAGTCTGGCTCTGACACGTGGTCGGATGGCACATTCGGGGTCTCGTAGCCAGACGCGGGGAGGCAGCCCCGGAGGTGACCGGAGCTGCATTAGGGTGTGGGCGCCGGGGCTGGACAGACGGGGTGAGCGTCGAGGGCCGTGCGCTGTTCACGCCGGACGGGAGACACGAGAACGCACGTGGGTGGGCCGCGCGGTAACTAGACTCCGCGGGTCACAGCGGCCGTAAAGGGCGACCGTGCCTCAGGACGATGGTCGTGGGACTCGGCCACCGGCTCAAATCGGCCCCAGCTCTCGACGGGAGACGCTGCCGGGCCACGTGGCAGAGGGCGTGGTGCAGGGGTGCAGGGGTGCGGGGCCTGCCAGGCGGAGGGCGGGGGGCCCGTCACCGTCCCATGGGGGAGCAGGGTCTCGCGGCTCCAACCCACCCGGGAGCCTGGTTCTCAGAGGGTGGGTCACCCGCGGCACGCGGCCCGGTCCCTTCACACAGCGTTTTGCTAAGAAAGCACATTGGTGCCTAACGGGCGCCTGTGTCCGCAGCCCCGCTGGCTCTGCATGTCCCATGCGACCACGTGTCGGCGCTGTCTCCGTGCCTTTAGGCCGACATCGTTTTGGGGGGGCACGAGTCCACTCCACGTCTGGAAGGGGGCGCATCCATGCAACAGAGCGCGTTTTTAAAAAACCGCATTCGGCGTCTCTGCTGAGCGAAGCTCCGCCCTGGAGGCGCTGGGCGTCCGGGGCTCATCAGCTTAACATGGGGCAAAAAGCAAGAATCATTTCTGCGAGGCCGACTCTTTAGTTCAGCCTGTTTTCTGTGGCTCCGGGGTGGGGGGTGACACGCGGTGGCGCTTCCTTCTGTTGAGCAGCTGGCCCTCCCACCGGCCGCCTCTCCTCAGCCGACCTTGCTGTTCTTGACTCTTGCAGGCAACACGGTGGCGAAGATCGTCTCCCCGATTGTATCGGTCGTGGTGGTCACGCTGGTGGGGGCCGCGGTCAGCTATTTCCAACGCAACAGGAGGAGAAATTGTTTTAGGACCCACGGCAAGTTGTGCTCTAAATATTTCGCCTCCCCCTGGTTATACACCCCGATAAAGTGATAAAGACACTTTGTGGGATCCTGACCCTGCCGTGGAGCCGCTTGCATCATGAGGGGATTTTGGGTCCGGGCTTTGGGAGGAACACGGAGGAACCTCACAGAAACCAATGCACGTGTTTCGACAGGATGTGGTCGCCCTTCCGCTCATTTTTAAAGCAGTTTCCTGATCTGCACGGTTGGGTTTAACGGCCCTAGAGCTGCAATCATTAACGTCGCTTGCAGCATGATGAGCGGGGGGCTGAGGGGGGTGCGTTCAGCTAGGCCAACACGGGTTTGTTTCCGTTGGTTTACGGCGACGTTTTCATCACGAGGGACTCGGGGGGAATATTGGGGTCGACCTTGAAATGTCTCCAGCCATCTCCCAAAAGGAAAACTGAAAAGCACTGGATCGTGAATCTTTCTGTCTAGTTTGCAGGCCTCAGGAGACGCTTCGGGGGGGCCACCGTGGGTTTATGGTTCCATTTCGGGGGTCCAGCCTCCCCGGTTTGGATAGTCACCCCCCATTATCCATCCTTGGGTGCATGCATCCTGGCTGCTCATGCGTGAATTTCCTAAAGACCTCTCCAGAGGCGGGGACAGACGACGTGTTCCAGCCACAACGGCAGCTGGAAACTCGGGGTGTCCCCAGGCTTGGTCCTGAGTCCAGGCCTGCATCGCTCTGCGGTTTGGGGGGGCTGGGCCCACACGTCCCCTGTGGTGGGCGCAGGGAGCTGTCAAACAGAGCACTCTTCTGATGCTGTTTCTTTAAAGAATTCACGCAACTTCAAAATCATAAACCTGCCGTGGCCTCCCTCTGCCGGTGGGTGCCGTGGCCTCCCTCTGCTGGTGGGTGCCGTGGCCTCCCTCTGCTGCTGGGTGCCGTGGCCTCCCTCTGCTGGTGGGTGGCTGGTACTGACCAAGCACCCTGGCGGCCAAGGCTCGGTCTCCATCACACCTGAGCTCGAGAGTTTATAAGAGAAGAGAATGAGAAACATGATAACCATAATGATTCGCTGGCCAAGTACAGCCTGCAAGCTGGACCCTGTTCCTGTAAATAAAGTTTTATTGGAACTGGGGGCCGGGTTTCGGGCGACACAGCCATACACGCGAAAGGCGTTCACGCAGACTTTAGCGCTTGAGGCGTGGAGAGGTCCTGGGTTCACGCAGGGTGTTCCAAACCGTAAACACGCAGCCAACGGTCGGAACAACAAAAAAGGGGACATCGCTTTGCGACCCGCCCCAGAGTGTGTGTCTCTCAGCTGTGACGTTTCTCTCGCGATCTTTCCTCACAGAACCGGAGAACGTGTGAGCGGCCCGGGGCCCAGCGACCCCTCTGAGCCACGTCCGGCCCAGACGGGAGCCCCACGCGTCACTCCTGCGGAACGTCCCCTCGTCCCTTGGCGTAACTCAGCTCCTCAAACTGCCTTCTCTCCCGTGGGGAACCCGTGAGCCGCCCCGCGGAGCATCCCCGAGCCGCTGGGTGACAAGAACGACGTCGTTGGACCCGGGGTGCTCGCGAGCTGGCCTGGCTCGCTGCTTTGGTCGTGGCTCTGTGCAGAGAGACTCGGACTGTGTTCTGAGCCCTGAATCTACCTCCTGGCCTCGACGGCTTTGTCCTGAGCACAGTGGCCACGGAATGGCCCAGCAGCCTGCGGGGTGGGGGTGGGGGGATAGTGAGCATCTCCTGGGGCTGGAAAGAAGCCGCTGGGGTCTTTCGAACTGGCGTCGCTCAGCAGCGTGGCGGACGCCACGTCCTCCACGAATGTCACCCGTCGACGCTTTCCGTACGCCTTCCGGCCTTCTGCACCGTGCACGCGCCAGTTTATTCCCTGGCTTTATTCTCTGCGTCTGTACCGCCTGGAACACTTGGCCTCTGCACGCGCCTAAACGTTCCAGTAGCTTTTTGCTTTTTCTTTCGGTCACACTTTGGGAGACAGGAAAGGGACGGGGTGGGGACACCGGAAGCCCTCGGTCGGCGACGACGCTTTCTGGCTTCGCTATAAACATGGCACGAAAGACGAAAGACGAGGAGGTGTGTCGGGACGTGCGGGGCCCCATCCCGACTCCGCGCGCCCGGGCTCCGCGGACACAGCCGTTCGCGAACGGCCCGGGGAAGGGTGGCCGTCGAGCAGCCCGGTCGGCTCTGAGCTCGGGCCGCGCCTCCCGCGTCAGCCTCGGGGCCCCGCGACGCCTCCCGCCTCGGAGACCGACGGAGTCCCACGCCCCCGGGCGGCGTCCGCGTCCGAGTGTGAGACGCTTGCTCGAAACGGCCCCGCACACGCCCCCAGGTACACGTCACGTCTCCACGTAGGTGCAATGGAAGCGTTTTAACAGGTCCATTCGTTCGCTGTCTGTAACTGTCGTCGACGACGGCTCATCCATTAAAATAAAGGTAAAAGGAAACAATCGGCTTTGGGCACCTCGTTCTCCTTTCTTTATTCCTCAGGTAAAACTGTGGTGCAGCCGTGGACAGTGGGGTCGAACCGTGGAGCTATGGGACCCCGCACGGCCCCGGGAACCGCTTTCCTGGCTCGGCTGCGTGTCATCTGGGCACGTGTGGCCGGCTGAGCGGTCTCCTCACAGAGCACGTCTGAGAACCAGCAGGGCCCTTCTATTCCTCAAAGGAAAAAAAAATATATATATATGTTTTTCATCAGTATCACCTGGAACAAGACGAATTCTGATGCTGTGACGCAAATATAGTTAGAGGGTCATGGGCCATAAGAATCAGCCAGACAGCAAGAGGACAGAGAGGCTGAGGATGTCACCAAAACCAAGCACTTATGCCCTAACAAAGGACAGCTTTGTCCCCCAAGGGTGACTGGCTACGGGCAGGTCTTCCCAGCCGTAAGAAAAGGCGAATTAGCTTCAGGCTGATTTAGTTCAGAGTCCTACAGTTGGTAGGTCAACTCACACACACACACACACACACACACACACACACACACACACACACACACACACACACACTCAGACACACACACACACGCCGTGTTATTTAATAGATTGCTATGGGTAGAATCCTGTTCCCCTCCCAAGGTCGTAACCTGGCACCCTGACCCCCAACGTCGCAGGATGGGGCCTCCCGCAAAATGGGGTCTTCGCAGTTGTAATTGGTTACGATAAGGTCACCCTGGAGAAAGCTGGGCCCTCATCCAATAGGACAGGTGTCTTCAAACGAGTGGACAGTTAGACCAGGCCATGCACACAGGGCAAATATCACGTAGGTATCGGAGGGAGGCAGCCATAAGCCAAGGAGCCAGCAAAGCTGGGGAGAAGCCTGGGACAGACCGCCCCCCACGCTGTCACCTCCAGAGGGAGTGTGGCCCCCGTGACACCTTCATCTCAGCCGTGTAACCCCCCAGGACAGACAGAGAACACGTGTCTTTCATTTAAGTCACACACCCAGCTTTGGGGACTGTCTTACAGCCGGCCGAAAACACTCGCTGTTCGTGAATACACTTTGGGCGCGTGCCTTTTCCTCGAGGTGGAAATAAGTGGCGGGAAATGCACTGAGCTCGCCTGCGGAGGTGACGTGCCAGGCTGTCCGCCCCGAGCATCCTGTCTCCACCCCGTGCATGAACCGTGCTGGGCCTGGGGTCTCGGCCCAGCTGCCGGGAGGTCGTGCTCATGTGACAGCTGTGGCTGGCGGCTGGCTGCCCACCTTTCAGGAACTGTTCAGAAGATGCCCTTCGCCGTGGGAGAATGGTCAGCGATCAGCAGTGCTTCTCGGACACGTGCCGTGTCACCTCGGTCCGGCGTGGCATCAGCAAAGGCTGAACCCAGAGAAACGGGAGACTCTTGGGTGCCCCGGGCCAGGAGGCGGGCAAAAGGGGAGAGACCTCCAGTTATCAGACGGGGTTTGAGGTACTGCACGGCGGTCACACTGTGTCGTGTACTTGCAAGTTGCTAAGACAGTAAATCTTAAGCGTTCTCAGCACGAAACAAACAAATGACAACTATGTGACACGGTGGACAGCGCATACGTGTATCAAATCGTCCTTAAACGGATACAATGTTACACGGCGGTTGCATCTTTATAAAGCTGGAAGTAACAGAGCGCTCCAGAACCGTGGATGAACTGTTCAGGGCCGTGGGAACGTCCTCCTGTTTCTCTACATGGTAAATTTGTTCCAAATTTAATATTCAGTGATAATTCTCTCACTGTATATATATAGATATATGTATATATTCATACATATGTATAAAATGAATATATGCATGTACTTTTTGGCGCTGTTCACTATTGATTATGTTTCTGCTGACAGTTTGCAATCTGACTTGCAAATTGTGTTTGGGTGGGTTTTTTTTTTTTTTTTTTTTTGCATTGCAAAAAAACTTGGTCATTTTGGAGGCTTTTTAGGAGGATGTGTATGCGCATCTGTTCCCGTGCCTTTTCTCAGACACTCTGCTGTGGATTTGCTTGCCTTTTCTTGCGGAGATGTTGAAGTGTCCTTTTTGTGAGCACGTAAGTCGGTTTGTCCTCAACTCCTGTGAGTCACGTCAGGTCATTTCAGGTTTCTGATGGCTTGGTCTCCAGTCTCGAGGTCCGGCCTTGTCTGCCCGTACAGAAACAGAAGCCTGAGCTGCATCCTCAGCCGGGGTTTTCCGAAATCCTATTTGTTTATTAAGTTCGCTCTCAATGTGCATCCTTCGGCTTCTTATAAAAGCAGCTCTCTGCGTGCCACGGACGTGGCAGTGACTGTGCACGCCAGGTTTGATGTCCGTCTCTGTCTCTCCGTCTTACGTGAGACAACCGTTCCTTCATGTCACAGGCTGTTTTTTCCTTTTAGTTTTTTTTTTTTTTTTTTTTGGACTAATGTGCTGAAATGCCTGTGGCTCGGCAGATGGGTTTCAGATCTCGTCAAACGGTGTTTTCCTACCGAGTCTTTCAAAATAGCGATCGAACGTCTTCTCTCGGGCGAGGCGCAGATGGGACTCTGCTCATTCTGACAGCTCGTCTTCAGCCTTCGAAAGGCAGCCGCAGCCGCAGCGGCAAAGCGTGCGAGTCTCTTCTCCCAAATTCCTGCTGGGGACCCAGCGACCTTCCCAGCACCCGCTCATCTGTGTTCACGGAGCCCTTGCTGTTCTTGTCGTTGATGTTTTCAATGAAGCTCGTGCGGAAACACACTTCAGGAAGTCATCGGAATCTAATAAGTGCCCCGTCCACACCGGCAGCCCTGGCTTCATTTTCAGGCAAATTATTCCATCTTCTCCCTCACACGCTGACGACGAGGCTGCTTGTCCATCCCTTCGTTGAAAAGGGCTCGAGAGAGGCGTGTCCACTCACCGTGCTGCTGTGGGACGCAGAACGGGCGGAGTTTTCATAGGAGAGCCACTCTCTGTGTTAAATGGGGTTATTTGTCGAAGACCCAGATTTGGGGACAGGCCTGTGATGTGAGCAACGGCTCCATCCACAGCCTTGCAGCTCGGCCCGAGGGCAGGTGCCCCGTGAAGATGCCTCGGAGGCCTCTTGACACGTGTGCAAAGCCTATGTCACCCCACTCCCTCCCCCCCACCCACGGGCGGTTGTCACGATGCTTCCTCGATGCTTCTGCTCTTTGGGAAGCCTGATGAGCGAGGGGTGGTGTCTGAATCCAGGTATCGCTTGTGTACGGTCCTGGGTTTTATTTCATGTGATGACCTCTCCGTGCAAAGGAAAGGAGCCCTCGGACCCACGGGGAGGCAGAAACGGAAAGGCATGTTGTCTCCGTGAGCGATGCTCCCGTGCCGTCTGGGGATTCCAGTGACTTCTGTGTAAGGAGAAACACATACGGCTGAAAAAGATACACGTATACCATGTGTACGTTACAGGTGTAACTATGTACAACATCTATATATTTAAATATATAGGAACGCATTATATTTCGCGGGAGAATGACATTCTGCTCAAAATAGAAGGTAGAAATATATCATGCTTCACGGGCGGTCGGGCTCAGAGGTTCAGCAAGTTCCTTTTCTTGGTCAGTATACCACTCTTAGGTCCTAGAGTCTTAGAAATCTTTGAAAAC
>NW_011889302.1:78897-80913 GCF_000151845.1 Pteropus vampyrus | reverse complement strand
CAGGCGGCGGCCGATTCTGGCCCTGCCGACCGCCTTCTTCCCGCCTTTCAGACGACCGTGTGCTCACGGCACGGACAGCGGCCTCTTGTCTCTCCTTTCCCTTCCTAAAGGGACGCTCGTGGTACCGCGGTGTCCCCGTCCTCACGGCCAGCTCTGCCTCCAATCCCCTCTCGAAGGCCGCAGCTGACACAGCACCGCCTCGGCGGGCGGGGCCCTCAGCCTGTGACGTCGGGGAAGGACAGTGACGGTCACCGGTGTGGGCGTTTAAAAAATGGATGTCACGTCATGGGATGTGCCACCGTTTGAAGACCTCCGTGGGACCGAAGCACCGTGTGACAAAATCCCCAGGGAGTAAAAGATCTATCTGAAGTTTCAGACACCCCCGCGGCTTCTAACGTGGCCGAGGATGAAAATGCCCGGCTGGGGTTCCGGACGCCATGGCGCCGTGTGTGGCATCGAAAAGTCCACACCTGTGCGGAAAGGCTCTGCCCATTTCTCCTTGTGCAGCCACGTGAGGCTGGACTGTGTTCCTTACTTCAACCTCGACAATGTGTCACAACAGAATGAAACCAGCAGCAGATGTGACGATGCATCGGCCACCTTCTAATAAGCCGGATGAGCAAAGAGATTTGCAAATGTGTAAAAAAAAGCTATCCTTCCCCGGCCCTCCCCCATTTTACTTTGGGGGTGAAAATATATATTGTTTCCCATTTGATTTACGTACAGTGTAATGGGTTTGTTATTGTCGTTATCTTTAAACTTATCGAATAAATGCCTAAAATGTCCCGTTTTAATTTCTAGTACAGAAAATGTGGATGTTTATCACCTCGATAAACACAAGCTCTCTAGCTTCCCCCATAGATTTTTTTTTTCCAGGCATGTCAAAGACTCTTGTGACCTAAATGTGTTTGAGAACTTCTGCTCAGCTGTGTAGATTAAGATGTTTCAATGCTACAGTAACAGAAAGCTCAGTTCAAACTGGCTTAAAACCATAAGAGAGCATCACGTAAGACCGACTGAGGTTTGGGGCCTCTGAGGTGGGGTGATTTGAGGGTTCGACGATGTCGTCCAGTGGCTGGGTTCTCTGTATCTTGTGACCCTGCCTTTCGCAGGACACTGACCAGTGTCACTCATGCTGCAATGTGGCTGCTGTAGCTCCAGCCATCACATACCCATCCACCAATGTCCAGAGTCGAAATTGGGACCATTTTCCTGTGGATTTCTTCTGTAAAGAATAAAGATGTCTTTCTAGACGTCACCAGCCAACTTCTCATGTCTCATTAACACAGAACGGGACACACAGCTCCAAACCGATATTGATCCGGTGAGGACTGATGAATCCTCGAGGGAAATTTTAGCTCTGTCAAGACTGCATAACAGACAAATGGAGGTTGAGTGCTGGCTGTTAACCAGCAGCATGCCTTATAAATCACTTGCTATTTTTGTATCAAGTTGCTTACAATTGTACTTCTTTATATATTACTAGGTTTATGTTAATCGACATATAAAATTGGGTGCCTAATTGCGACCGTGATAAACACATATATGTGCGTCTGTATATTGCAAATATTTTCTCTCGTTCTTTGCTTGTCTTTCAAGTTAGTTCCTAGGGCCTTTGTCACAAAAACGCGGCACACAAATCGGTTGGCGTCCATCTCTGTAGCTTCTGGGTTCGAAGGCTCCCTCCGAATGGTCCTATCACTGTCCAATGGTACCGTCTTTGTTGTACCAACAACAGAGTCATTTTCTCCGAATGTGTCTTTACGACGGTGCAGAGTCACTTCTACGGTTGGTGAACGTCTTTCCACAGGCGACACTGCTTCCCGATGGCCGTGCCCACAGCGGAGCTCACCAGCTGGCACGTCTGCACGGCTTCCTGGGGTCTGGCACCCATGGGAGCCCAGCCACGCCCACGGCAGGGTGCCGGCTCTGGGTTTATAAACGGAGCTGCCCTTTGCCCAGGGATCGGGGAGGGTGGCCTGCGGCTGACTGCCTTCTGCCCCGGGAGGGGACGGC
>NW_011889302.1:75586-77592 GCF_000151845.1 Pteropus vampyrus | reverse complement strand
CGGCTCTGGGTTTATAAACGGAGCTGCCCTTTGCCCAGGGATCGGGGAGGGTGGCCTGCGGCTGACTGCCTTCTGCCCCGGGAGGGGACGGCGGGCGGTGTGTGGGGCAGATTGTGTCACGTCTGCGGACTTTCGCGCTGGGAGACACAGTCACCCGCTGGGGCGTCCTAAACCTTCTCTTTCAAAATCTGTGCAGTTCCCCCCAGCTGTGCCCCTGGGTGCCACCCGCTTCCCGCCCTCCCTAGCTGTCCTGGCCTCACTGTCCCCTGCCCGCCTTGCCAGTAGTCAGAGCCCTGCTTCCCAGCTTGGGTGGGCATCAGGGGGACTCGCGAAGGCAGGGATCTGCCCCCCCACTCTGTTCCCTGATGGGGGCGGGAGTCTGGGGGACACCAAGGATTTGCATGTCCTCAGAAAGTCCCAAAGGATCTCGATGCTGCCAGTTCAGGGCTGACCCCGGGCTCGCTTTTCCCAAAACAGAACATGGGGAAGGGCTGGCAGCCAAGCGCGGCTTCGGGTGACAGGCTGGCGTGACCAGCCGCAGTGGGTGGGAGGTGAGGAGAGGGGGGCGGGGACGGGGGCGGTGCTTACGTCTGTCAAGCCCATCAATCACTGGGCGTCAGGGCCCCGCGCGTCTGGGAGCTGCAGAGCAGATCCGCCTCCCCAGGAAACCCCGATTTCCAGCAGGCTGCTTCCTCAGGGGGGCTCACAGTGGCACGGGAGCTTCAGGGGCGGGTGTTTGGGGACGCTGCCTGCGTGCAAGTGGTGCATTTTCCTCCCTCCCCCTTCCCGCCCAGTGAGGTCGTGCGGGTAACCTCCGAACCTGGCACGCGGCCCTGTCGCCCTCCCAACCCCCCACCCCCTCTGTGGCCACGACATCACCCCTTCCCTTAGCTGCCGTCTCTGGTCTGGACACCCCCTGTCAAAACTGGGGAGGGGGTGCTGCCGGCGTCCGCTGGGTGCACACCACAGGCTGCCGTGCGCCCTACAGTGCACAGGGTGCCTCACCCAGTGAGGACTTCAGCCCTCTTGAGAAGCGTGTCCCCAGGAAGAGCCAGAGGGACCTCAGCTTTGCTCCTGGTAAGACGTCTGAGAGAGGGAGGGAAGACGGGGCTGCCTAGAGGGATAGAGATAATCAATAACCTGTAACATAATCGATCTATCAGTATCTAACTATCTTCCTATCTATCCATCAATCGTCTATGTATATATGTACATAACTATCCATCTTCCTATCATCCATCTATCTAGCTGGCTATACCTACTCATTCATACCTATGTATCAACTATTAATGTCTATCTGTACCTATCCATTAATATCTGTCATTAATATCTGTCTATAATATATCAGTATCTATCTATCTATCTATCTATCTATCTATCTATCTATCTATCTATCTATCTATCTATCTATCTAATCTACCTACCTACTTACCTACCTACCATCTATCTATCTGTGGTAGCGATTCCTAGTTGCAGGTGATTCTGCCCATAAGGGACACTTGACAATAACTGGACACATTTGTGTTGTCACAACTGGGGGTCGGATGGTCCTGGAGCCTGGCGAGTGGTGACCACAGGGGCTGCTCAATGCCCTGCAGTGCCCAAGTCGCCCGGCGTCAGAGTCACCCTCCCTGAATGTCACTAGCGTCTCTGTCGGAATCCTGCTGGTACGTCACTTCTAACCCATGGAGAGGGGACGAATTAGGATTCTGCTCTCCCCTCCCCCCCCCCAGCCCAGTGTAGGAAGCAGGGGATGTCTGTCTGGGTCATTTCTGAGCGGATCTGTTGTTGTCGGGATACTGTCCTGGGACCCAGTCCCCATAGAGGGGACGCACACATGTCTCCCCGGAGCACAGCTCGCCACGGTTTGCTCACTGAGCATCGAGGGGCCACACGGGGCCAGACGGAATGACGCCGTGGCAGAAATGTGCGGGGACACTTGGTAGCAGGGGGCCGGGGGCCAGGTGAGCATGGAGGCCAGAAACCGCCCACGCCCTGTGGCAGCG
>NW_011889302.1:72851-73821 GCF_000151845.1 Pteropus vampyrus | reverse complement strand
GAGACGCCCAGCTCCCTGGGTACCGGCTCCCCTGCTCCTGGACCGTTCCCTCTGTCCATCCAGCTGTCCTGTGCCGCAGCTGGACGTTTCGAACCAGCGGCCTTGCGGGCCACACCTGAGCAGTGGGTCTCCTTGCCCCGTGCACTTCTGACCTGTGGACTTGAACCCCTGACCGAGGACAGGGCAATCAGGACCGACACCTGCCTTCATTCACGCAACTCGCTGTCTCCCGCCCGCATGCGTGCGCTGCGCCCGGCCCGCGTCGCCATGGTCACGTGCTCGTCCGAGCCTTCGCGCACGCGTTCGCTTGTTCCTTCGCAGTCGCTCACGCGCCCGCGATGCGTTTCGTCGCGCGTTCGTCCACAGTCACGCCTTCCTGCCCTCGGTCGTGCAGGCACCGACTGCTTTATCCACTCATTCATTCCGTCGTGCGGCGGGGTGTTCATTCATTCATTCATTCATTCATTCGTTCGCTCGCTCACTCACTCACTCACGCACGCGTGCGGTCACTAGCCCCTGCCTTCCCGCCCTCGTGCCCGCAGTCGCTCCCTGACCCACGCGTTCATTCACTCCCACGTGCATTCATTAATTCCCACGTGCATCCAGCAGCTCATCAGAGCGCTCGTTTATTTACTTTATTTATTCTCCCGCGCGATCTCCCGCGCATTTATCCCCGCGCCCCAGCCTGCCCTGTTCTTTCTTTGGCGCACCCAGCCTGCGAGACCATCAGGTCCTGCGCGTCTGGCGGGGACGTTTCCAGCGGGGCCCGGGCGGGCGGCAGGGCAGGGCTGGCCGTGGGCCCGGGCCCTCTGAGGCCTGCGCAAACATTTACTTTGGGGCTGGCTGGTTAAAGGTTACGCGTCCGAGCTGGCAGCGGCCGGCTGTGGCAGTCGGCGGGGAGGGGTCCGTGAGGGGCGGGGACAGCGGGGCCGGGGGAGACCCGGGACAGGGGGCTGCGCGCAGGCGGGAC
>NW_011889302.1:71043-72763 GCF_000151845.1 Pteropus vampyrus | reverse complement strand
GGGGTGGTTACTCTGGAGCCGGGAGGGAGCGCTGGGTGCGAGCGGCGGGGACGCAGATGACACCAGGGCGGGCCGGGGCGCGGGGGACACACAGGGCGCAGCGGAGGCGCAGGTGACTCCGCGCGGGCAGGCGGCGAGCGGAGCCTGGCCGGAGGACCGAGTCGGAGGTGCAGGGCGCCGGGGACACGCAGGTGTCCGGGGCTCGGCGGAGCCCGGGGGACACGGAAACAGTGGCAGCCTCTGCGCTGGGGCTGCAGCCACGGGTGTCGCCCGCAGGCCCTGAACTCAGCGCGGTTCCCTGGAGGCGACGCTTCGGCCTCGCGCGGCTGGAGGAGGGACAGTCCACGCCCCGCGCCTAGGCGCACCCCGGCCCCTCGGAGCGCACGGCGCGCGGAGCCTCGCACCATGCCCGGTGAGTCGGCCACGAGCCCCTGGTTCGTCCGTGTCCTGCTAGCGCGCGTGACGCGAGTCTGCGCGGCAGAGACCTCTGCTCGGCCCAAAAGGGCACCCCAGCCCCCCATGTCCCGTTGTCGGTGCCGATGCCGCCCCGGGGCTGGCGGGGGTTACCGGGTCGGGGGTCACCAGCTGCGGACTAGGGAGCCGGCCACTTGTGGCGCGGTCACGGAGCGCTAGGATTTCACAGTTTTTCCTTCTGTTCAAAGTAGCGCTGCAGATTTCCTTGGGGTCTGAAGTGTCTGAGGTTCTCAGCGACTGGAAGGCTTCCTGCCGCCGAAACTTTGGGGAGGCTGGGTCTTGGGGTCCTCCGGAGTCAGACACCGGAGTGATCGGTTACCCCGGTAAAGATCTGGGGACCATCCTGCAACAGAGTAGCTGGCTTGCGATACATGGCCTGGTGGCTTGCTCTTGGCAAGGCCTGGTCCCCAAGGGCTGACATTCGGTCCCAGGTGCCTGTCCCGGGGTTTCGTGGACACCAGATCTGGACGGCTGACTTCAGAGGCTGGAGGTGTGGACATAGAGGCGTCACATCGGGCACTGAGAAAGATGGGGGCCTGTGCGCACGCTTTGGAGGTGCCTCTCCTGGGCCAGATTACACGTGGTCATTCATGAGCACATTTAAAAGAAAACAACCCCAAACAGTTTGCCATTTGTCCGGAGGGGGATTCGATACACCATGGACCGGCTTCCACGCCGTATCCCTCTTCTCCGGCCTCGGCGGGGCAGGTCGTTGGCGGGCGCCGGGCAGGAAGCGCCCTCCCCAGTGGCGAGGTCCTGCCCCAGCCAAGCAGAAAAGGCCGTCTGTCTACTGGCGGGGTGCACGTTGGGGCGTGAACGCTGCACACCCCGAAGCCGGAGCCCCCCTCCCCCATAAAGGCAGCATTCAACCCCAGAAGCTCACACAGATGTCCATCCCCCGGGGACAGGCTGGAAGACCCCATGTGGGTTTTCAACACTCCGCGGCAAACAAGAACCCCTTTGAGCAAGGGGAGGAGGCGGGGGGAGCCGCCTGTTATTTCAGGGGGTGGCGGGGACGTGGGTTGACTGCAGGACACGCAAGGAACAGAAATAAACCCTGCCTGCAGATTCCCGTCAAAGCCGTCAGTCACCACAGTCTTCAGGCCGAACTGGATTTGGTGAGAATATCTAGTTTTTTCTTTTTTTGGCCCGTGTCTGGCATCCGGCGCCGAGCGTTCCGTGCGATTTCTCATGCGACGTTCGCGCCACTGTCCCGGCGCCACGTCGGCTGGCGAGCCGCCCTTCG
>NW_011889302.1:67295-70318 GCF_000151845.1 Pteropus vampyrus | reverse complement strand
CATTCATGAGCACATTTAAAAGAAAACAACCCCAAACAGTTTGCCATTTGTCCGGAGGGGGATTCGATACACCATGGACCGGCTTCCACGCCGTATCGCTCCTCTCCAGCCTCGGCGGGGCAGGTCGTTGGCGGGCGCCGGGCAGGAAGCGCCCTCCCCAGTGGCGAGGTCCTGCCCCAGCCGAGCAGAAAAGGCCGTCTGTCTACCGGCGGGGTGCACGTGGGGGCGTGAACGCTGCACACCCCGAAGCCGGAGCCCCCCTCCCCCATAAAGGCAGCATTCAACCCCAGAAGCTCACACAGATGTCCATCCCCCGGGGACAGGCTGGAAGACCCCATGTGGGTTTTCAACACTCCGCGGCAAACAAGAACCCCTTTGAGCAAGGGGAGGAGGGGGGGGAGCCGCCTGTTATTTCAGGGGGTGGCGGGGACGTGGGTTGACTGCAGGACACGCAAGGAACAGAAATAAACCCTGCCTGCAGATTCCCGTCAAAGCCGTCAGTCACCACAGTCTTCAGGCCGAACTGGATTTGGTGAGAATATCTAGTTTTTTCTTTTTTTGGCCCGTGTCTGGCATCCGGCGCCGAGCGTTCCGTGCGATTTCTCATGCGACGTTCGCGCCACTGTCCCGGCGCCACGTCGGCTGGCGAGCCGCCCTTCGTGTGAGGTGGCCTTGGATCATCCTGGACGTTCTCTGCTGCCGCAGCCAAACTTGTTCCTCGGCGGTTTCGCGGAAGGCGGGCCACACATTTTCATCCACGGTTGCACCTCCTGTGGCGTGCAGCTGTTCGCCAGGCGTGTCACTTTGAGTGTGTGTGTCGCTGGGGAAAGGGGCTGTGCTGCGGCCTCGTCATCCTCATACGGTGAGGATGGTCTTGTGTCAAAACAAATGCAGCCCATCAGGTGTCCGTCTTCTCAGGCACGGTGCAGGTGCTCCTGAGCGTGCGCACGAAGCGACCTCGTGGGCATTGTTCATGTCTTGAAACAATGCGGGGCTCTTTTCGAGGCTGTCCAAGTGACGGTGACGGTGACGATGATGATGACCCAGGACCTCCTGCGGCCTGGTTCGGGGCTTCCTCTTTCTCTGAGGAAGATCCAAAGCCAGCGGCTTTCGCTATGAAATGTGCGGACGGTGACCCCGACGGAAAGGTGGCTCACGGGGAAAGGCTGGTGAGCCGGTGTGACGAGGGCCGTGGACCGTGGAGTTAAGCCTTCAGGGTCAGCAGGTGACCGCCATGCGTCCTGTGTCCCGAGGCACGGGGAGCCCTGCAGCGTCGGCTTCGGAGTGTAAGGCTCCGTCGTGTTATTTCGCTGGCCTTGCTGTAACAAAAGCTATAGACGAGGTGGCTCAAACAGTGACATTTTTTGTCACATCTTGGAGGCTGACGTCTGAGATGCAGGTGTGGGCAGGGCCGGTCCGTCCTGGGGTCTCTCTCCTGGGCGTGTGGACGCCGTCCCCTCCCCGTGTCCTCACGTGGTCGTCCCTCTGTGTGTGCCTGTGTCCTCGTCCCCTCTTCTCATAGGGACACAGTTCTGTGGGATCAGGGCCACCCTGGTGACCCCACTGTACCTTCACCCCCTCTGTAAAGACCCATCTGCACACACAGTCCCATTTTGAGGTCCTGGGAGTAAGAGCTTCAACATAGGAATTGCGCAGGGACTGAGTCCCGCTTGTGACATCTGCCAATTCTTGCTATGCCCATGTGTCCTTGGGACGAACTGTGAACTCATGTTTGCAGTAAACGGTTTCCGGTCCCTTTGCCGTGTCTGCTGCATCCCACCCAGGACCTCCTCTTGGGGTACATCAGCTGCTCCATCTTCTCCGGATGGCCAGCGGTCAGTGGGGTGGTCTCTTCTGGTCTTCGGTGGCTTGTTCTTGTCGCTCTGTGTTCGCGTGAGGACCCCGCTCTCCGTCCCCATCCAGACCTCTTCCCGGGACCTCTCCCCCCGGACGTCTCCGCACCCCCCAAACTCCTCGTAGCAGAATGACACTCTCGCCTTTGCTGTCCGAGTGTTACTGTGTTCCCCACATTTCCGTGAGTTCTCTCCGTGTCCCTAGAGTGAACGCTTTGTTGTTTTAGGCCAATTGCTTAAAAAAACAAAAACAAAACTAGATAGATATTTAGACGATAGATAGATATAGAGGTAGATGAATGGCAGGTGCCAGATGACAGATATTTAGATGACACATGATAGATATATGATATACAGGTAGGTAGGTGATAGATACTAGATAATAGATAGATGCATAGGTGGTAGATAGATGACAGATAGATAGATTACAGATGATAGATAGATGATTGATAGATAGATAGATAGATGACACATTATAGATGGTAGATACATAGATGATATATTATAGATGATAGATGACAAATAGATGATAGATAGATAGATAGATGACACATTATAGATGGTAGATAGATAGATGACAGATAGATAGATTATAGATGATAGATAGATGACAGATAGATGATAGATAGATGACACATTATAGATGATAGATAGATGATACATTATAGATGATAGATAGATAGATAGATAGATAGATGACAGATACATAGATTACAGATGATAGATAGATGACAGATAGGTTACATTAGATCAGACAGATGGAAGGCAGATAGTAGACAGAGCTTGATGCCCAGATAAAGAACCTTTTGCTCTGCAGACTTGAGGTCTGAACTTTGCTGTCCCCAATACTCAACTCACAGTGGCCATGACAGGAATCTGGTCATTTGCTCTTGAAAGAGGAAGCCCCCAGAACGTGTGTCGGAACAGGTGCATTTGGGCCTGGCCCCCGCGAATGTAAGGGTCAGGGCGTCAGCCCAGGGGAGCAGGCCCCACAGCCGCCCTGGTGACTTTAGCCCGTGGGTGAGCTTTTCGGCCTGGCTCCCCGCACTGCCCAGGGCAGGGCACGGGGCCTGGACGGGGACCGGGGACCGGGGACCGGGGACAGTCTCCCCTTTGAGGGTTGACGTCTGTTCCGGCCCCGGGCAGCGTGCTGTGCATTTCGATGTCCGC
>NW_011889302.1:60874-66760 GCF_000151845.1 Pteropus vampyrus | reverse complement strand
AGAGTGAACGCTTTGTTGTTTTAGGCCAATTGCTTAAAAAAACAAAAACAAAACTAGATAGATATTTAGACGATAGATAGATATAGAGGTAGATGGATGGCAGGTGCCAGATGACAGATATTTAGATGACACGTGATAGATATATGATATACAGGTAGGTAGGTGATAGATACTAGATAATAGATAGATGCATAGGTGGTAGATAGATGATAGATAGATACATTACAGATAGATGATAGATAGATGACACATTAAAGATGATAGATAGATAGATGATACATTATAGATGATAGATAGATAGATAGATAGATGACAGATACATAGATTACAGATGATAGATAGATGACAGATAGATGATAGATAGATAGATAGATAGATAGATAGATAGATGACAGATAGGTTACATTAGATCAGACAGATGGAAGGCAGATAGTAGATAGAGCTAGATGCCCAGATAAAGAACCTTTTGCTCTGCAGACTTGAGGTCTGAACTTTGCTGTCCCCAATACTCAACTCACAGTGGCCACGACAGGAATCTGGTCATTTGCTCTTGAAAGAGGAAGCCCCCAGAACGTGTGTCGGAACAGGTGCATTTGGGACTTGGCCCCGCGAATGTAAGGGTCAGGGCGTCAGCCCAGGGGAGCAGGCCCCACGGCCGCCCTGGTGACTTTAGCCCGTGGGTGAGCCTTTCGGCCTGGCTCCCCGTGCTGCCCGAGGCATGGCACGGGGCCTGGACGGGGACCGGGGACCGGGGACCGGGGACAGTCTCCTCTTTGAGGGTTGACGTCTGTTCCGGCCCCGGGCTGTGTGCTGTGCATTTCGATGTCCGCAGACAGCCCGGCGCCCTGCACGGGGCACAGGTTCGTTTGTGCCGCTGCCTTCGTCCTGACACCGTGCTCTTGGGGGCCCACGAGTTGAACTGTTTAAAAGTCCCTGTAGAAGTCCCCGTCCCGAATAGGCGCTCAGACTTAGGACGGCCGTAAGCGGGGTCTGCCGCTTCCGTTTCTGTCCTGTGGAGCCGTCAGGGAACCGAGGACGTTTTGGATCCTGAAACGGTGCAGTTTCCTGCTGCCGTCTCCGTGGCGGCCCGTGCCTGGGCGTCAACGTCTTGGCGACACGGGGCGCGGGTCGCGTTGACCGGGCGTGACCGCTGCTCTGCACAGCTCCGCCCTCGTAGTCGGGGGGAGAGGGGGGCGTCTTCGTGCAACTCAGGGCGTCGGACGGTGGCTTCCACCCTCCACTTTGTTTTCGCCCTAAGAGTCCACGGTTTGGGGGGCCCTTCGGGGACTTGGCTGCTAAATGACAGACGGGGTCACAGGCGTGGGAGTCGGCGGCGCTGCAGCTTCAGGAAGCTGTCATTGTGCTGTGCGGGGGTCAGCGTTCCCTCGCACTTCTTGCGTGTGTGCGTGCTTGTGTCTGTGTGTGCGTGTGTACATGTGTGTGGGTGCATGTGCGTGTGTACATGTGCGCGGGTACGTGCGCGCATGCATGTGCGTGTGGGCGTGCATGTGTGTGTGGGTGCATGTGTGTGTGCATGTGTGCGCTTGTGTGCGCATGCATGTGCGTGTGTGTGCATGTGTGTGTTTGTGCGTGCGTGCTTGTGTCTGTGTATGCATGTGCGCATGCATGTGTGCACGCATATGTGTGGGTGTATGAGTGTGTGGGTGCATATGTGTGTGCATGTGTGCGTTTGTGTGTGCGTGTGTGCATGTGTGTGCATGTGCATGTGTGTGTGTGCGCATGTGTGTGTGCATATGTCTGTGCATGTCTCTGTGGGCGGCATGTGCATGTGTGTCTGTGCACGTGTTTGCGTGCTTGTGCATGTGTGTCCGTGACAGGCTGGACGTGGAATGTCACCGACGAACACGTTGGAATAGACGGTGCCCCGCACCGCGTGAGGAGCTTGAGAGAGGAGCCTCGATGAGCAGGAATGAACCGCACGGTGCCACGAGACCCTCCAGGAGTGTCTCTCTGAGTCTCTCTCTCTATCCACAGTGTCCGACCAGGCGTTTGTCACGCTGGCCACCAATGACGTCTACTGCCAGGGGGCCCTGGTCCTGGGCCAGTCCCTGAGAAACCACAGGGCCACCAGGATGCTGGTGGTGTTGATCACTCCTCAGGTGTCCGGCCTGCTCAGGTAAGACTCGGAGGCGCAGCCGTGCCCCGCTGGCTCTTCCTCCTGTCGAAGCGAGGTCCCCTACGCACGACGAGGTGCCAGGGATCGGACCTCCGGCACTCAGTCTGGGCGTCCGACACGCGTCAAGGGCCCTCGAGTCGTCACCCAAGCAGGGAACGCTGCCGTGCTGTGTGACACAGCTCAGAGGTCTGGCACGCAGCCGCCCGCTGTGACAACTGCAGACATTCCAAAGCCGGCTTGGGGGGGCGGGGAGGGGAGTGTGCGGAGCAGCTGTCGTGAAGCAGGCTGAAGGCCGAGGGACTTTGAAAAGCAACTGCCGGGAACCAAGTTGAAGATGTAAGCCCCAGAGCCGCGACCACACGTTTGGCTCTGTCACGTGTCCCAGCGGGCCGACGAGGACTCTGCCACGCGTCGGGCCTCTGTCCTGCTCTAGGCTTGGCCCCTGGGACCACGCGTGTGCTGTTTCTGGTGGCCGTGCATGGTGTTCCATCGTGCTGGTGGCTGCATGTCTGTGTTTGCCGTGAGCCTGTGAAGAGCTCAGCCGGGCGGCCGAGGTGACAGCCCGGAGCGTGGCCGTGTGTCCGTGTGCTCGGTGCTCGGTGCTCGGTGACGCTCAGGAGCCCGGTTGTCATGTCAACGCCCCTTGGGCAGCGGGGTGGTACGGCTCAGAGCCCAGCTTGCTCTGCGACCTCTGTCCCTCTAAGCTCTGCTCTGCCACCTACTCCCCACGGTGACGGACTGTGAGTTACCTTACGGTGTGTGGTCATCGAGGCTGAGGCGAGGGTCTGAGGAAGGACGGGGAGACTCCGGTGTGGGGGACACTTAGGGGACACGGCACGGGCCGAGGCTGAGTGGCACTCCCTGTTGGCAGCCAGCCACTTCACACTGCAGGGGACCGAGCGTCATAGATGGACGGGTGGCCTTGCTCCCTGCCGGGAGCTCAGGACATGGCGGCTGGAGTCAGGGGCTGGCCATCACCAGGCAGGAGTCAGAGTCTGGGGTTTTTTTTTGGCATTGAGAACAAACATCATCTGGGGACATGGGGATGCCCCGAATTCGAAGACGGCTTCAGGCAGTGTTGGGAGGACCGGTCCCAGTTAGTGCTGGCTCCGGGGAGTTCCTGCCCTCCCGTTTGCTAAATCGTTAAAGGACAGATATCACCTTACCTCATTCAGCTCTCTAGTTTTCGATTCAAAAAGGGGAATTCTGGTCCTAAGTGCATACTTACTCAGGGGACCGGGGACCCGCCCCCTCCCGAGGGACCCTCGCCGGGAGAGCTGACTTCCACATCCTGCAGGAGAATTAAAAGCAGCAGGGAGCCTCAGAGACCGGTCTCCGGCTCAGCGTGGGCTCGTCACTCTCAAGTCCACGAGCATAGACTGCTTGCGACTGAGGGCGACGGAGACGAGTTTGGGGGAGACCCACGTGGTAGTTTCCGAGAAAGACGGGCTCGTTGAGAAGAAGCAGGGTACGCGGACAGACTGAGCTGAGAAGCAGGTGGCCGTCAGAACACGGAAAGACCGACATGGGCAGAGGTGCGGAGCGAGTAATGGTCACTAACACGTTAACCGCGTGAGAGAAATCGTGACGTCAGATCCCGGCAGATGCTGGCGGTGTCGTAGGAGAGGTTTGCAGGGAAGGGATCTGTGGAACAGATGCACGAGGGGAGAGGCTCAGAGCCAGTGACCTCGTCTCCACAAGCAGAGACGCATCTGCGGAAAGTGTCCCGATGTTTTGTTTCACAACCGATGAGGCCGCATTTGAAGGAGCAGCGGAGGAAAGTGAGCCTCGAAATCCAAGTAAAAACCGAGAACATGGATAAACATTGACGCGTTTCTGTCGTGGCAACGGTAAAGATTTCTGTATCTCTCCGAGACGGATCGAAGCAGGTTCGTCTGCCAAGAGGACACAACACATCTGGATGACGTCAGACTTCTGTACTACGGCGTCCGCGGATGCAGAGAAGGCTTCGGCGTTGCAGGCGGGGCTGGCGTCTTATGGGACACGTGACATCTTTCGCGGTCATTGCGAGGGTCGAGGACTTGTGCGCTGTGGGTCCGGTCGGTGACCGTGACTAAAAGCCACCAGGAGACCACCGCCCTTCCGGGCTGCGAGGTGCCAGCGCGAAGTTGGGGGGATGAGCCTTCCGCCACGGGGCCCGTGCTCATGGCGTCAAGCAAGTTGCATTGCAAAACCTTCATCGCGCTCCTAGGAATTTGCTTTAGGGACACAGGCGGTGCCGATGCAAAGCATTTGAGAACATAAATTGCAATGGTATTTGTAGCGACGTAGAACTTGGCTCCCCACCCATCCCCATCGTGAGCATGTCACGAATTCCGTAAATGGCTGGGCGGAAAGCAGGGGGTGGGGGGAGGGAATTTGTGGCGCGATGGCGCTTTCTTCGCGCTGACGTGACTCTGAATGCTGTTCGACGAGAAAGCGTGAATACATGTCCGGGAAAACACCACCAAAAGGTATAAAGAGGTGGCCAGCAGCGCCGACAGCTGTGCGCTAATAGGAGTTTTCATCACGAAAATGAAGAGCAGATGGGACGGCGTGGAGGGAATGCACAGCTCACGTCCCGTGTCGCCTCCGAGAAGGGGTTTTCCATGGAGTGTCCCGTGAGCATCGCCCTGGTTGAGGCGGTCGACGCAGAAGTTTCGAGACACAATCATCTCGAAAGGAGATGTCCGTATTCAGCCCAGTGAGTGTAACTTGAAAGAAAAAGTAGAGATGCTCGAAATATGCGCAATGCCAGCAATTTTATTTAGACCATGGGGAAAAACGTTGGCTTGACGATGTCCTCGAGCAAAGTGAAATGGGACTCTGAGGAAGCGCAAACGGCATGCACGGGGCCGCGCTGAACGAGTCACTGTCTACACCCGAGAGTGAGTTGTACGGGCACCGGTGTCTGATTATGAAAATGGCCTTGAATTACCACGGCCCACGGCAGCTGATTGGGGAGCAGAGAGGGGGGTAGAGAGGGGGGCGTCTGGTGACACCACTGTCCTGTCTGCGGTGACGAGATCAACGACGACTATTTTTACGTGCGGTAGAAAATAGAAGTTTCAACGTGTCTGTTGACCGTTGAAAAGCAGTAGCAAAGGAATGTGCAACTTTCGCAGCATCGGTGGGCAATGCGTGGCATGCAGAAACCATCTCCTCCATGCACTGCCACGTGGGGGACAAACTATGGTAAATACAAGGAAAAAAAAATCTGTAGGACTCGAGTTAAATATCCCCATGATCGTGGTGAACGTGAAAAGATTTAAAAATCTTTTTACAAAGAGAGACACTCTCAGCTCGGGAAAATGAGCAGAAAATCCAGCTGTCGACGGTACACGGACCATCCTGAGAGCAGAGGCTGCGCGTCTGACCCCGCGGGAGTCTGTTCCGCCGTCGGGAGCTGGAGCCCACGCCCTGCCTCGCGCTGCCCCCCGTTCCTCGTTTACGTATCAGGACCTTGGCCTCTTTTAAGGGAACCGGTTCGTCGTTCCGTTGGATGCCTTTCCGTGAGGCTTTGTCTGCTGTTTTCTCGTGATTAGATGGAGCGCACACGTCTTTTCTAGCTAAAATAAATAAATAAATAAATGATAGTCCGCAGCCTGGACCGTTCCTCGGCGTGTCTTGTCTGGGAGAGTGTGTGATGCTGCCATGTCCGGTTATTGGTGACATCGACTCGGATTCCTTTGCCACGTGGTGTCCGTGGGGTTTCTTCGTCCACTGTAAAGTTATGATTTTTTCCCTCT